>NW_008246054.1:2676678-2684028 GCF_000691975.1 Corvus brachyrhynchos
GGTTGCTGATGTATTTAGACACCACAATTTTCAAGCACTCTGCATCACCAAACATTCCCTGGGACAAATGTTTTTATAAGGCCTTTTTTATGATTACAGTGAGAAGCAACCGTAAAAGAAGGGAATTTTTTTGTAGGTCATACGACCCCGCCCCAGAGGCAGTTTGCCAGAGTTCTTCTGATGGTTTTGTGTTTCAGGAGTTCCTGGGGGATTGTTGGGTTGCAGGATGCTCGTGGTTGACCCTCTGAGGGTCAGCCCTGGGGGCGGTGGCAGGGAGCAGAGCTGGAGGATCCTGCCTGTCCTTGCTGAACCAGGGGCTGTCCAGGCAGCTCTTGGCTGTCAGGTGTCTCCATCCATCCCCTGTGACTTCACTGGGAACTGCAGAATGGGCTGGGGTGCAAGGATGTGTCAGCCTTGGGGGTTTCTGGCCCCACAGTATCATTTCCCTGGTCACCTCGTCTTGTTTGAGAGGAGATTGACACTTCCTCAATTCCCTCAGGAGCTGGAACGTGGGGTTTACACCAGGCAGCCTTTGCTGCTCTGTGGTGCATCTTCCCTCTCTTTTAACGTCAGGTTGGTCCCTGCTTCATCTCCCACAACACAAGGGCAGTGCAAATCACACCCTCCTTTATCCCACAGCCTCCATGTTTGCTCAGCTGCAGGGGTATAATTATGCCATTAGTGCTGGTCAGACTTTCTGGTGTAAACGTGCTCTGAGAGCTGGGGAGTGGAGAGGAAGGGAGCAGCCGGAGCCAGGGAGAGAGGAAAGGCAGCTGCTGCTAAATTTAAGACTGTTCCTATGACACCTGGAGGCTGCTGTGGTGGTGTCAGTCCTCTTGGAAGTGAGCAGGTAAACACTGAGCCGTGGCTTGTTCTTGGAGTGCTTTATCTTCCTGTTGGGACCTTCCAAAGTGCTCGGGGCAGGGAGGCTGTGCTGTTTCCTAGCTGGAGGCAGGATGTGCAGGAAAACCTGGAGATCTCGAGCCTGACAGGTATGAGGAGGCTCTTCCAGGGATTTGGGCTGTCGGGAGAAGCAGTCAGGGATCTGGTTGTGTTCTCAGAGTCATCTTAAATTGTCTGACCTGTCTTTCTCTCTGAGTCTCTTTGTTGAGGTGCACAGTCCTTCTTTAGCTCCTGCTCTCTAGCTCAGGTTGCACTGATGCTGCACGAGCCAGGAGAGGTGTAAGAACTGCTCTCCCAAATCTGGAGGTGCAGCAGAGCCAGAGCCAAGGCTCTCGGGAGTTCTGCAGAGCCCTGACAGTAATTCTTCACTGGGACTTCGGTGCTGGCATGGGAGGCAGGGAAATGAATGTGGGGCTAGAAAACCTCTGCAAAAAGTGGCTGCACGGAGAAGGTGGGGGGAGGCAGCAGCATTTTCTGGCTTGTGCTGCCTCTGCTGCATTCGTTGCCTCAGAGGCAAATTATCAGTTTCTTCCTTGAATATTAACAGCTGCCAGGTAATGAATTCCCCCTCTCTGTTTTATAATGGCACTAAAATTGGGATTTGCCTTGGTTTTCTCTGTAATTATCCAATGAGCCTGTGTGAGTGAGAGGGAGGCAGGGCAGAGCTGGGCAGAGTTGCCTCTGCTGCAGGTGAGTGTCGTGCCTGGGGGATTGAACTTGGGAATGACCCTTCCTGAGGGGCAGATCCAAGGGATTGAACCCAGGAATGACCCTTCCTGAGAAGGCAGGAAACTTCCATGTGCTCCCTAGAACAGGGCTGGTATTGGCAGGGCAGTGTCCGTAGGGGCTGCAGGGATCAGTGACCCTGAGCTCCCTGTCTTTGGGCTATTTCTGTTGCTTGCACACCCTCTTTCTGTGTTTTCCCTGCTCCCAGGCTGAGGTCAGGCTGTGGATCGAAGCTGTGCCGTGTGGAAGGGAGATGGAGGCAGGATTTGTACAAGCCCGTGCCTGTGCGTCAGCCACACGCAGGGAAAAGAACCCAAGGGCTGTGCCGTGTGTGGGAGGGTGTCCCAGCCTGGGATCTGCAGGGCTGACACCAAGGGCACCCAGGGTCTGGATGTTTCTCAGATCCCTCAGGATGAGGGTCAGGGGAATGTAGGAAGGACTCCATATTCCATCCTTAACTGGCTACGGGTGGAGGCTGGCTCTGGAGGTAGAAAACTGTAAGAAAAAGCCTCTTACCAGAGGAATCTGCTCTAGGAAGGAGGTAAAAGCTGAGCTGCTTGTCCAAGGTCACCCAGCAGACTCGTGTTGGAGGCCTGAAGGTCTGTGACCTGGGCTGGAGGTGACAAACCAAGCTCTGCCAATCCATTCTTCTCCTCTTGGCTCACTGTAACTGAGTTTGCAGTTATTGGCACTTTGAAGCCGTAATTGAGGTCTGCTTTCCTCCTTGCACAACCTTTTCTCCCGGCAAACTGTCAGCCATCAAGTGGGATGAGACAGTAAAAGAGATGTTACACTCACCATTTCCTAGAAACTGTCACTTTAAAGAGAACAGCACTGGAAAAAAAAACGATCAATTGAAGCCAAACCCAGAGCAATAAACCTCCAAATGTTTGATTCTCTCAAAATCTGGAACTTTTCATTCCTTTCTCGGGTCTCTGCCGTGCCTGGGGCACTTTGTACCTTCACAGTTCCGGCCTGTGGCATTTATTAAACTTCACATGGCAGAAGAGCTTAGAAAATATCATAGCCCAGGTTCTCTTTGGATGTAAATCAGCCAAACTGGGCTTAAATCCCTGGAGCTGGGGTGGCACCAGATGACAAGGGGGCCTCTGGTGACTCTCAGAGCTGTGTTTGATTTTCCTGCACAACCATCCCTGAGCTCCCAGCTGTGGCTGGAGGGATCTGGCATGGATGGATCCCTGTGCTGGGAAAGGATCGTGGTCTGTGCTTGCTGGGGCTACACAGAGAGTCCTTTCTGTACCGATAACTTGTGTTTCTCTTTATGTAAATGGTATTTCAAACCAGGAAATGCATGCTAATGTGATGTTTTCTGGGTTTCACTGAAGGACAGAGCTGTATAACCAGACCAGTTTTGTCTGAGCTTTATCTTTGATCATGGCTGTTTGCAGCTGCTGGGCAGAGCTGGAGGCTCCCCCAGAGGACACAAACACAGCACAGCCCTGGGGCAAGTTTAGGTTTTGTCTGTTACTGCCCAGCTTTGGGGAGGCCAAATCACCCCCAGAGAGCAGCCACTGGGGCATCCTGCCCAGAGGCCACCCTGCAGCCTTTGCTGGCACCAGGCAGCTCCATCCGTGGAGTTTGTGGTCAGGGAGGAGGGTTCAAGGAGGCACTGACCTCTCGGGGGACAGGTTGTTCCTTAACCCACTGCTTTTGGATAGACACTGTCCCATCCAGTGCAGTCCTCTCCTCTGGATTTAGGATGACCTTGGGGTGAGCAGAGGCTTTGGGGTCTCTCTGAGCTGTCCTTGCATCTGTTCTTAGGGTGTGGGAAACTGAGGCCCCCTGGGAGCTGGCTGAGGATCCTCCATGGCTGCAGGAGAAGGATGGGAATCCATAAATCACAGGGAGGTTCAAGGGCTGTGCCTGGGACCTCTCCTGATAAAACCTCTGTGGCAGCAGGAAGGTTCCCCCTGTCCCCAGATGAGTGTGAAGGCAGCTGACGGGGGGTCAGGGTTAGAGGTGCAAGCAGCAATTCCCAGCTGGACAGAAGGTGTCCCTGGTTTTGGCACTGGCTGCAGGCTGGGCACAGCCTGTGTCAGGTTAACGTGGCCTCTGCTCACACCTCACCTTCAGCGTCCACATTTCCCATTAGCAGAGCTATTTTTAAGCCTCCCAAGGCAGTTAACACCAATTAATCTGAAAAAGCCCAAATAATGGTTTTTCAGAGCCCCCGGCTCCTTCCCATTCCCTGTGTGGCCCCAGAAACCCTGGCAGAGCTGAGCCCAGTGAAGTGCTCCGTGTGCAGGGGTGGCTGGAGAGGCTCCCCTGGGGAGATGTGCAATTAGAGCAGGGCCCCAAACCATCCCAGGGATCCAACTTTTCCATCCTGGATCGTGCTGTCTGTGCCACAGGGGAAGTTCCAGCTCCCTGCAGTGCTCATTGATGAGCAGTCGATGCAGCCCCAACAGAGCCAGCAGAGCGAGGCGCTGCGTGTGCCTGGGTGCAGGAGGTGCCACTCCCCTGGGACCTGCAGGAAAGTCCCAGCAGGATTCTTTGCCTGTACCTAAAGCCACTTGAATCCCAGTGATCTCTGGGCACTGTCATGTGGCGCAAACCCCAAACAGGGTGTAGTTTCATCCTGCCCTTTGCAGCAGCAGGTACCAGAGCAGGAGATGCTTTTGGCTGATAGGAGAAGCTGCTCCTGCCTTTGCATGTGATTTTTGTCTTGCCTGTTTCAACTCTACTGAGCAGGGCTGTGTCTGACCATCGGTGCAGTGGCAAACCCACAGGTACCAGCCCCAGGAAGCCTCCCTGCCCCAGCAGGGCCAGGATTTCGTGTTTTGTGGGGTGCCTTGCACAACAAGGCCTTGATCTCGAACGCGGCCTTCAGGCATTACTGGCGTGTGAGTAAATAATAATTAAGATCTGGGCGTTCGCTGAGCCAGGGGTGTTTATGTGCAGGCTGGATGTGTTATGGGTGCTGATGTGGATGGGTGTGCACAGCTCCACGACCAACTTCCCCCATCCCCACCACCCCTGGGGAAGGTGCTGCATCTGCTCAGCTCCTTTGTAAAACATCGCTGTGCTCAGAGCAAGTAGGTGTCTAAATAAAAGTCTGATTCAAGAAAGCAGCACAATTTTGGCAATCCAGAGACGAGCAGGCTTTTTTTGCAAAGCATTTTCAAAGCAAACTGTCAGGAGGTTCCAGTGTGAGGTGCAGGGGCTGGGGGGAGCAGGGCATCTCTGCAGCTGGAGAGTTGGATTGTCTCCATCACCCGAGAGGAGCTCACCTGCCCTGCTCTGTGGGGCTTGGAGTGGGGAGGTAGATAGAGGAAGTGTTCTATATATTAACCTTGTGCTAATTAATCAGGAATATGGGTTATACCCTTTCAAGCACCGTAGTTATTTCAGTTTAGCAAATTAGTGCTGCTCAGCTGAGACTCCACGGCTGAGCATGGTCCTGGTTCCACCCCTCTCCAAGTGCAGAGTAAATCACTGCAATGAGTTGTAGCCAAAATCCTGTGTTTTGCTGCTTGGGTGTGTGTTGGTGTGCACAGCCAGGTACCACAGCCCTGGGTGAGAGCTACACCCCACAAACTCACTGCTTGTTGTCATCCACCTCCAACTGGAGTTATTTCAAGCAGTAGTTCAGGTTCACTCCCAGTTTTGGTGTTTAAGGGAATCCCCAGGTTTTTGGTAGGTCAGATTGACCTCTAGAACCACTCATCCTCTGCACAGATTGCAGAGACTGACCTGGAATGAGAATGCTTCTACCTTGTGTCCTTGGTTAGTAAAAGAAGCTCCAGGTGCTAAATCCAGGCTGGTGTGTTTCTGTTAACCAGTGACAGGGAAACCCAGCCTGGCATGGTAAAAGCTGTCAAAATCCATGTGGAAAAGTTGCTACATTAACTGCAGAGGACCGTTGGAATACAAAGAAGAGAAACCAGAAGTAATTCCCACTGGTCTCAGCAGTAAGGGCTGGACTGACCTGTGATTTCAGGACAGCTTGTTGTGTAGCTGAGGAAAAAGTGTATTAATGTGGTTGTGGCACAAAGTGGCCCAATCTGGTCACGGTGGCAGTGGCTTCCAGACAGTCAGCTCAGCACTGCAAGCAGCAGAGGTGTCAGTAACACTTGAGCCAGACACCCCCAAGGCTCCCTCCAAATGCAATCAGCAATGAGGTTGTCACCTGCTGCTGAGCCACAGGCCTGGGTTTGAGCCGTGTGTGGCAGCAGGGCACGGTCCCAACAGGTCAGCACTGACTGTGTTACGGAAGGAGGGAGCGTAGGTGAGTTATTTTGATTTTGTTTGGAACAATAAAACCCGAGTTATTTGAAATCTTAACAACAGAACCAGCTTTTAGCACTGGCGTTTATAGGGATGAGTGGGCGAGTTGTTTAAAGGGAGAAAAATCTTTGAAAACAGTCCAAGTGAGGGTGATAATTTCATGCTCCAAGGGAAGTGTGTGCACGTCCTGGGCCTGGGCAGGGTGTGGATGGGCTGTGCCAGGGGCTGGGCACAGCACAGTGCAGGGCACACGTGTGCCCAGGACACGCTCAGCTCCCTGAGCTCCAACCTGACGTTGTAGGTGGTGTCTCTGCAGATCACAGATGTCTCACTCGTTCTCCTTTGCTGCATCCTAAACTCAGAGGGAAAATGTCATTTCCTTATGTTGTTCCAAGCACCGACCTCGTGTGTGTGGGCTCTGCCCCTCTGTTACACCCATTTTCTGCATTTCCCCCCATACCAGCTGCAGATTCCCCCTTGCAGAGCTCTCCCAAGGCAACCCAGCTCTTCAGATCGGGGTAGAGTCCCCATCCTGGTTCATTCCCCTGTTGCCCCTCTCTATCCATGGATCCCCTGATCTCAGCCCCAGTGGGAATGGGGCTGCAGCAGTGGTGTTGAGCTCACAGGAGCTGTGGCTGTGCCCTGCCCTCCCTCAACCCTTCTTTCCCTCTTTAGTTGGGGCCAGGTACCGAGCCAGGAGTCCTGGTCTCAGGTCCCACACAGTTTCCATCTTTCTCTGGAAATTACTATGTGACTCCTGGAAATGAATTTACTGGTGTGGAATAGCATGGGCAGTTCCCCAAAGCTGCATTTTCTGTTCAGGTTAAAGCAATTTCCTACTTTCGTAGTGAAAAATGAGAATGAAGGACAAGTGTGGACAGAGAGCCGAGAGTGCCAGCGGGGCTCTATCCCCATTTTGCCCCTTTGGAAAAGTGCTTTTCTTCCCAGTGCCCCATTTCACAAACGTGAGGTAAGAACAGCTCTTTGGCTGCTGCGTGGCATTTCCATCTTTCCCTGTTTAAAACCCTTTTGCAATTAGAAATTTCCCTCTGTCGAGCAGTGTTACATTTAAATCAAGAGATTGCTTATGGCTCAGCAGCCTCGGCTCTTGCAATAAGACAAAAAAACCACACATATCTAATAATATGAGGAGCAGGAGGACTATCAGGAGCTAAAAATGGTCCTTCAGTATTTTGGTGCTTTAAATCCAAACGCTCAGATTGTGTCTGTGTGTGCACAGAGCGTTTGCTGCCGTGGTGCCTGTGCCTGCGGAGCCGAGTGTGTTTGCAGATGTAGTTTGGGAGAATCGATCCCAATCTATTTTTAAGGTAAAGTGAGTGTGGCGGGTGGGAGGTGAGGAGGTGGAAGGAAAGCTAAATATTCACGTAGCTGCACTGTGTGTTTAAGAGCATCATCTAATAGCAGGAGGATCGTGGCAGCGAGGTGAGGGAGAGAGGAGCCTTCTCCGGAGCC
>NW_008246054.1:2684220-2688795 GCF_000691975.1 Corvus brachyrhynchos
CAGCGGGCGCATCCAGCGCCGGCAGCGCTCCTGCCCGCGGACATGTGAGAGCCGGAGCCGGGGAAGAGCTGGCTGCTGAGGTCAGTGAGGCAAACTCGGGGTTTGTTTGTGTTTCCTTCTTTCTCTGAAATGAGAGGCTGGATCGGGAGGAGCAGAAGGAGGAGGTGGATACGGAGACGCAGAGGATTCACTCAGGCCGGGATGTGCCGTGTGTGCTCGGGGATTTAAAGTTTTCAGGTAGCTCCGGTGTGAACTTTTTATTATTAATATTTTTGCAGCTGCAGCGGTGCTCAGGCTGCTCCGGGTGTGCCGTGTCTCATAGCAGAGCGTGCCGAGGGTGGGCGGTGGGTCCCTGAGCCCGGCCGTGCCCACAGGGGGACACGGGGTGTCTGTCACCAGCCCTGCATCGCGGGGGGAGCGTGGCAGCAGCGCCCGAGGATTGGCACGGGAAGGGAAGTGGTGTCCTCAGCAAAGACCAGGCGAGTTTTACCGCTCTGCTGCCTCTGAAGCTGACGAGGAGTGGCGACTCCAGCCGAGGAGCTGGTGGCTGGGGACAGGGACAGCCCCGCTCTGGAGCCCAGGGACAATTCTCCAGGCATTTCACCTCCTGGTAAAACAGGCTGTGGATTTCAGCCAGGGATTTCTTTCCACTCCTCTCCTCCACCCCCGCTTGCTTCTCTGCAAACCTCCCCCTTGGTGCCTTTCTTCCAGGTGAGGTGGGGAAGTTCAGTGCCTGATGTTTTTGGGGTTTGGGGTTGTGGCCGTGCCAGAGGTGCAGCCCCCACGGTGAGTTCTCCGGGGTGAGGTGTGGGGTGGTGCAGGATAAAGAAAAGCCGCGTGCAGGGGACTGACAGACAGCCCTGGATAAGGTGCTCCTGGCACTGGTGGTCACCAGCAGCACCAGCCCTGCTCCTGCCTGGAGATTTTGAGGTCGGCTGCCTTGAAAAGAGCAGAGGTAAGGAGCGGTGACATGTCTGGTTCACAGGGGGAGAGACAGATAGGGCAGGGCACGTGGGCATGGATGTGTGGGAATGGATAACTGCCAAGCCCGGGGCAGATAAGAGCCCGCTCAGACAAGGGCACAGATTGCCAAGGACTGTCCACAGGGTAGAACTTAGTCCTAGGGACTGATTGCTGCATCCTGTCACAGCTCTGTCTCTGTGGGACGTGGTCAGGTCGCTTCATGTCCAGGTTGTGTCCTCCCTGAAATCAGGTGAAATCGTGGTGGACACATTTAAATGTTGAGGCAGCGCACTCTGAGCGGGTGACAGTGAGCGCTGCTGTGTTATCCCTGAACCTGCCGCCATCCTCGCTCGTCCCTGACCTGGGCGCTCACCAGACGCTTCCAGGCAGCAGCTCCCAAGCTGGATCGGCTGTACCAGACCCGTCAGGGTCCATCCACCACTGGGTCCTGCCTGCAGGTCCCAATGTGCTGTCCCCTTGGAGGGCTGGACAAAGCCGGAGTGAGCAGCCCTTGAGCCTGACGCTCTGTCCTGCATCGGGTCAGGTCTGCAAGAAGCTGAGCCTGGAGGAGAGGAGGGGAACCAAAGGCAGGTCAGTGCCCTGGGGACACCAGCTGTGAGAGAAGCTGGTCTGACACAGGGACAAGGTTTGGCTCTTTGGGTGGCTCATGAGTGTCTGTGGTTTGGTTTGGTGGGTGAAGCTCCCTTCGGAGCGGACGTTTCACCTGTGTTTGGGTGAGTATGGAATCGCTGAGGGATCTGCCATGACTTGGCCAGCACAGAAATACCTGCCATGGTGCTTGGGGACCTTTGGGGCACTGTCCCAGAGCAGATCTGACAGGCTTTGGTGGGGCTCAGCAGTGGTGTGGGAAGAGTTGCATCCCGAGCTGCTCTGGGGGCAGCAGGAAGCTGTGGGAAAAGCCACCACCAGAGCGTTGGGTTGAGGGGATCTCTGGCAGCAGATCTTGGTGTGCTGGGGGGCACAGCTGTGGATGAAGGGGGGTCTGGGTTGCTCAGGTGCCAGAGATTGGGACAGGGTGCTGATCCCAGGATAGGGCAGTGGGAATGTGTCAGAAAAAGTTCTCTGCACAGTTCCAGGTGGGCAGCGGGTCCAAGGTGGAAGCCCTGCAGGGCATCTGTGGGCTGTGGCTTCAGGTGTTGGGAGCTGGAGAGGTTTAGTTCTTGCAATGAGGCTTTCTGCCTTTGTTTAATGGCTTTCCTGAATCTGAGTGAAAATGGCCAGCGGCGTTGAGGCACAGGAGTCAGTTTTGACTTTGTTTTGCCTTGCCTGGGATCGCTTCAGCCTTGGCCTCACCTGCACATCTGGAGTGGTCAGACCGAGGGATTTCCCCAGGAGATGCTGCTCCCCATGCTGCACCTCTGGGGCAGAGCTGGGCAGCCCAGGACCTTCTCAGCCCAAAACTGTGACAGGTTTTATTTGGTGTGAGAGTTTATCAGAGAGGAAAATCAGTGGCATTGTGCTCCTCCACCAGGTGTAGTGACCTTACCCTGGGGCTTGGGGCTCCTGAGGAGCTGGTGGTCCCAGCCTGCAGGCAGAGGGGAGGGTGGCAGAGCAGGCGCCTGTCACGCTCTGCAGCTGCTTTTTGCTGCCTTTCCAACACCTCAGCTGTGGTTTTACACATCCTGAATCCACCCAGGCAGGTTAAACAGCCTGTTCCTCCACCAGCAAGGGAATGCGTGCAAAAGCCTGGATGCTGTCCAGTGGCCCATGTGGGGAGAGTCCTGCTCCCAGCCACTCAGAAAATGGGAACAAAGCTCTAATCCCTATGAGTGGGACCTCCACCTGCTTGGGATGGTGCCATCTGTGTCCTGCCTGAGGTTAGGGAGCAGGAGCAGAGGCTCCACACTTGTCCTTGTCCCTGTGTGGGCAGAGGCGGGAGTGTCCCTGTACCCCTGCCAAAGGTGAGCATGTTTGCAGCCAAATCTGCCCCGGGGTGATCTCTACAGTGCCAGCAGCCCCCAGGTCCCTCTGCCCCGTGCAGATGGGGTTGGTTTTACTCTTTGTGATGGCATCTGGCTGCCACAGGAAGGTGACAGTTGGCAGAATTTGGGCAGTTGCGGTGCTGGAGGCAGAGAACGGGGGATGAGGCCAGGCAGGGACACCAGCCAGGAGATGAGAATTGGTCTTGGGGCTGGAAAACCGAAGCTGGTGCCGAGGAGCCATTTAGGGGTGTGGCTGTGTGTCTGTGCTGTGGCAGGGCCGTTGCTCAGCCCCATGAGGGGATGCCCTGGCTCTCAGGAAGCCTCCTGACCCTGGCTGTGCCAAGCCCCGAGCGAGCACAGCTCGGGAGCAGATGGCGAGCCCCAGGGTGTGATCACACTTCCATCTGCCCTCGAAGCTCCTGCCTCGGGGCTGGGAGCAGCCTGGCAGGGAAGGAGCTGAGCAGGAGCTGAGCACTCCGTGCCTTGTCACATTTGGGCATTTTAATTAGAGAGGTTCAGGCCTGGGGCAGGGTTTGGCTGGAGGGAGCCTGGTGCCCGAAGGTGCTGCCCTGGGGCTGCCCAAGCCCTGTCAGCCTCCTGCATCTCAGGTGCCACTGGGAGGTAGCCAGGCACACAGCGAGCCCCGTCCCACACCTCCATGCTCTTGGCTGCTCTTCCTACTGATTCAGAGCATCCTTTCCTCTGCCAGGCACGTTGGGAGCAGGATCCTGACACCCCGAACTGCAGGGTCTCTGCAGGATGTGCCGTGGGGGGATCTGGTCCCTGTGGAGGGGCAGCCCTGAGCTGGGGGCTCTGGCCATGCACTGCCAGGCTGCTCCTGCAAGCGGGAACTTCTCCCGTGGATCCAGGACTGCTCTGATTTACTCCATGCAGTCGTGGAAAAGCAGGAGGGAGGCTCGGTGTGAATGAACCGATTTCCTCCTCTACCCTGAAATTTGGGTCACACAACCCAACATAGCAGAGCTGTGAGAGATGCAGTTCACCCTCAGTTCAAGCCCAAGCCAGCTTTGATTTCCGAGGTGCAACTGTTGGTGGCTCAGAGGGTCCATTGGAGCTGTGGCTCCATTAATGAATCAGCACGTGGCAGGCAGGAGGTGAGAGGGGTTTTTCCCCTCCCTGATCAGCTCCCACATTGCCAATGTTCCTCTCTGGCCCGCTGCTAATTTTGACGCTGCCCTAAATAGAAGCTGAGTGCATCTCATCTGCTTCGCTTAGCATACAGGAAAATTGTTTTCCTTCATTTACCCAATCCAACTTGTGGCTTTAACCCTGTCAGCACAAGTCTCTCCCCACTGCAGAGCTCCCATGAAGGGCTTTGCCTGCCCCTGCCCCGGGGAACAGCTCTGGTGGAAACAGCACCGTGTGTGGTAGGATTGAGAGGGCTCCCAGGCTGCCCAGAGTGGCCACCAGCAGAGCTGGGAGAGGGACTTTGCTTCATCAGCAGTCAAGGGAATCCCTTGCTGTGCTGGAAAGTCTGGCTGGCTCTCCCCGTGCCCTCTCCATCTCTCTGGTGGGATGTGCAGCCCTCCAGGAGGGACCCAGTGCCCCTTCCCAGACTGGCCTCAGCTAGGAAATAGCTCAGATAGACCCAGTTCTAGGAGGTTTTGGTTGCTGTCTGTTGTGGTATTTTTTCCAGCAACTGGTGGGA
>NW_008246054.1:2688834-2698967 GCF_000691975.1 Corvus brachyrhynchos
GTAGGGAATATCCCCAAGCCTGGCAGATGCCCCTCTTATCACTGACTAATTTTATCTCCCATTCCAAGCGACTCCTTGGAAAGATCTGTTGTTCCTGCTGCTCTGTCTGCTCCAGATCAGGACACACAGCCCCTCTCCCAGCTGGAAATGGCTTGGAGAGGCTGCCTCCAACGCAAGCCTCCTGCAGCACGACTTAAATATATCCCTGTCCAGTGCAAGGTGCTCATTTGGGGCTCTTGTGCAAGAACTGTTGTCCTGAAAAACTGTAATTTTGTGGCATTTTCAGCTGGGTGACTGCTACAAGTGCTGTGCTGAGGACACAGGGGCACTGAGGGGAAGCGTTGGGGTGTGAGGGGCAGTGCCCTGGAAAGGTTGGATTTAGCTGGTGGAAAAAGCAAACCCTGAGCTTGGGCTGAGTCCTGGCTGGGCACACGGCAGCACTTCAGCCAGGGTGGCTGCACGGTTCCTCTCATCCTGCTCTGAGCCCAGCCCTTTCCAGCCCAGAAGCTCCCCTTGGAGCAGTGCCAGGGTGAATGCTGTGAATGCTGTCCCCTTTCCTCCCCCCTTTCCCATTCAGCCTCCAGGTTGCTCTGGGTGCTCTGCAGTGACAGTGGCTGCTCTGCACAGGGCTCATCCGTGTGCTGGGCTCGCGTTTGGGCTGTGGTAGTGCCTGGAGCCTCTGGGATCAGAGGGACCAAAGAGCAGAGACCCCAGCAGGCTCCAGACTGTGGGGCTTGGCACATCTGGGGCACAGCCAGGAGCCGGCCCCTGAACAGACCAGGAGAGGACACAGCTATTCCCGAGGCTGCGCTGGACGGAGCGATTGGACTCGGGGACTTGTTTGGGGTGTTCTGACTCTCCTCTCTCTTCCCAGAAAATCAATCGGACCCCTTCGGATGAGGAATGCTTCTTTGACCTGTTGAGCAAGTTCCAGAGCAACCGGATGGATGATCAGCGCTGCCCGTTGGAGGAGTGCCCAGCCGAGGCTGCGGAGGCAGCTGCCACGCGGGTCCCTGCCCTGGGAGAGCGGATATGTGAGCACCGATGCGTTCCCAAGTCCCTGTCCCTGTGGGAGCGACGCTGCTCCTGCGGCGTGCCCAGCTATTGTGGTTTGCCGTGCATCCTGTGATGTTTTCCTTGAGCCTTAGCTCTCTGAACTTAGCAGTTCCTTGGCAATCTCCGTCATTATTTAAGGAAGGAAAAAACATTCTCATGTAAATGGTTGCCGAGGGAAAGGCTGCGGAATGTGAGCTAAGGTTTGGGGAGTAAATTAGAGAGAGAAATGCAAAATACATTTAGATTTTTTTCAGTGAGGGTCTTTAGGTCTTGGATTCTGAACAGGGAGGTTGGCACAAGGACTTGTGCCACTTCCAGTACCTCCAGGAGGAAGATGATGATGGTCACATTGCTGAGGGAGCTTTGTGAGAACCTGGGGTCTGGGACATGCAGGGGCTGGGTCAGGCTTTCTCAGGCAAGTTAAAATATTGCCAGTTTTTGTAATAGCGTTGCCATGGAGGAAAAACTTCTGGATTTTGTACTGTTCTTGGATGCAGTGGTGTTAGGTGCTGTGTGAGGACAGAGGAGCCAGAAGGATGGATAAACAGTGGGAAGCTGCTCAGGCAAACAGTTCAGCCCTAGGAAGGACAGGGATAAATTGAGGAAGGCGTCTGACAAATAGACAGGGCAGGAAAGGCAGGGCTGTGTTTGCGCTTGGGTTTTGTGGCTTTTTCAGTGTTCAGGGCCTTTGTTTAACCCAAGCTGGGGAGAAGCTCTAAAATGCACAGATCACCCTCACACGCTTAATCACCAGCACAAAGGGCTCAAACCAGTTATTTAAACTGATGGATTTGTTCATCATCAGTTTCCAAATGAATACAAAGTGCAAATGGGAGAGGAGGAGACCCCTGACACCGGTCCCAGAGCTGCAGCACAAGGAGCAAGTGCTGGGGCAGGGGCTGAAGCAGAGAAGGTCAGGCTGTGGCAGGAAGGCAGGTTGGCTGTGAGGTGAGAGGGTTTTTATTGTCTAAAAATAAGGTGGAAATGAGCATCGCTTTGTCAAGAGATGCATTTCTGACACACAAGTGCATTTGGCTGTAACAGCTGTGTAATTTAGGAGACGGGGTTGAAAATGCGGAGCTTTATAAAGAATGCACGAGCAGCCCCATGTTTGGGCTCTGAGCCTTTTGGACGTGTTATTTTCAAGGATTCTTTGTGAGCTGAAGGGGAGGAAACTCATCTCTGCGTCAGCACTGAGATTTTCTTGTGTTTCTGCAGCTCCATGAGCTGGGGCTCTTAGAACTTGTGTCGGGAGGCTCGGAGCAAGCTCTGCTCCAGTGCTTTGTGCTCAGGGAAATTAACACCACTTGAGCTGGACTTCTCACAGTTTCCCTTTGCTCGTCCCTATCTGAGTGCAGTGTCTGTTGTTCAGGAGCCTTCCCCTACCTGGCAGCTACAGGAGCCAACAGGCTCTTTCCAGGGAGCGCTGCCCAGAGGCGTTTCCAAAGGCTCAGTGGTGGATAGATGACATGTACTGGTTCTGGACTGGGACCCCCCAGCACCAGCACAGCCCAGGCTGGCTCTGCTGCGTGAGATGAGCAGACACAGAGCCAGGAGTGTTTTGCTGGTGCTGACGCAGGTCCTGCAGCCCGTGACAGCCGGACTCACCTCGGCAGTGCCTCTCCTTGAGCAAACAGCCTGGATTTCTGGGGGGTCTGGGAAGGTGCTGCCAGGTGAGAGGCTCAGCCAGGCCTGGGCTTTGCTGATGGCTTGTCTGGAATTATTCCAGGCCGTTGGGATCGTGTGGGTGCCTGTCACAGCCACAGGAGCCCTCAGGAACTCTGTGCTCACCTGTGATTGCCCAGCTCTGCCTGTGCCTCTTGGCTCCAGGTGGAAAGCCAGAGTGGAAGTGGCAGTGGAAGCTGCCTGTAGTGCTGGAAACAGCAGGGATCGCACCCAGGCAGTGGTTCAGCTCCGGGCGCTGGATCTCCTGGGCTGAGGTGGCACCTTTGGTGGCCTCCAGGAGCCGGCCAAGCACAGAAGTAGGCAGGAGCAGGGAGCCCCTCAGGGGACGCAGCAATGGGAGGTGGGTGTGTGAGGTTCTGCTTTATCAAGGCACCTGACTCCCCCTCTGCTGCCTGCTGGGTTTGTGTGGGTTGGAGAGGAGTTTGGGGAGGGGGATTTGGGCTCTGCAGCTCAGGCAGAGTGATGACCCTGCTGTGTGCTCTTCTCTCCCCAGCACAGTCCACCATGATGGCATCTCCACAAACAGAGGAGTTCTTTGACCTCATCGCCAGCTCCCAGAGCAGGCGCCTGGATGACCAACGTGCCAATGTGGGCAACCTGCCTGGCCTGCGGATAACCCACAACAACCTGGGCCACCTGCGTGTGGAGGGGGATGCCCAGGAGCCCGGGGACGAGTTCTTCAACATGCTCATGAAGTGTCAGGTACGGGCACAGGGCTGGGGAGCTCTGACACCTCTGCTCCAGCCCTTTCTTCCATGGCAAGGCTGTCCTGGCCCTGCCCTGTGCTAAGGCCCCTTTCTCCCCTACAGTCCTCCAGGATCGATGACCAGCGCTGTGCCCCCCCAGACTCCATCCCCCGTGGCCCCACCATGCCCGACGAAGACTTTTTCAGCCTCATCCAGCGTGTCCAGGCCAAACGCATGGATGAGCAGCGTGTGGATTTGGCCTCAGCCCAGGAAGCGGCCGAGGAGGAGCAGCAGAGGCCTGGTTCCAGCTAAGAACTGGGCTTTGATCTGGGGGGGTTGTTTCAGCTTTATTTTGTTTTTTAAGAAGGAAAAAAAGAGTAGGTGGTTTCAAGCCTGAGCACTCCAGTACTCCCAGTCTTGTCCCGGGAGCTGCACTTCCATCGTGTTCCTACGGGAAAGCCCAACAGATGGGGGACAGTTTTTAAACAAGGGGTTTTTCTAGAACACTGGGAACAGCACCTGGAAGACTTTAGCAGCCCCTCTGCTGATCACCTAAAACCCCAGGAACTTGGAGGAGCCCACAGGGGGTAGTTAACTCCAGCCTCTATGTCTTTTAATTATACAGGGAAAGGGAAGAACACCTTTTCCATTTTGAAGTCCTCCTGTCTTCCCTGACAAAAATGGCTCTGGATCCTTCCCTGGAACATCTTGTTCAGCTTTGTTCCTTCTACAGGAGGAAAAGAGCCCAAGTCCTTTAAACCTGACTCCATCCCAGCTGCATTGTGGTCCCACACATCTGAGTGTATTTTAGGTTTGCTGAGGACTCTCTGGAGAGCCCTGGACATTCTCTGCTTCCAGCTGCAGCCCTGCAGGACCTGCTGAGTAGGGGCAAAGCCTCGGTCACCTTGAGCTTTAGTGGGATTTGTTACCTCTGGAGCCCAGGCAGCTGTGCAGCCCCAACTGCAGCCCCATGGCAGGGGCTGTTCCTGGGCAGAGGGAAGGAGGAAGGAGGGCTCTGCCCAAGTGTTCAGCCCATGGCAAACAGGGACAGCTCCTGGTGCCACTCAGCTGAGGTGAGGGTGTCTGAGACAGAACCTGTGTGTGACAGGGCCCTGCTTCAACAGCCAGCAAAGCTTTCTGCCCATGGCACATCCCTCCTCCCTTCCGTGCCAATGGCCCTCCTCCTGTTTCTCCTCAAACCAGCACTGAGCTGCTCCCAGTGAGGCACTCTGGTTCTATCCACCCATCTCCAGTCACTGGAGCCTCAGGAGAGCCCCAGCCTGGGGGGCTGGCTGGGAAGTCACATTTACTGTCATTCCCTTCCCCTTTTGGACTAGCTGGAAAAGCTGGAGGAGGAGAGCAGGGACCTGACTTGAGGAGGTGCAGTATTTCTCCTTTGCTTGACCAGAGACTATGCTGCACTTCAGAAACTCCAGCACTGAGTTGTGCCGAAGCAGCGCCGTTCCTGCAGAGAATAAATCAGCACTTTTGATTCCATCAAACGCATTTTGAAACATTCCCAACCAGCAGGGAGATATTTTTAGACCAGTGATGCTGCTCATGGGGCATTTACCCTGCCTGCACTGACCATGTGGAGTGGTGGGTGCAGTTTACCTGCTACCTGGGAGCACTCACCTGCTGCTTGGCCTAGGCCGGGTCTCCCTCCTGGGGCTAGGCAGAGCTCTGGAGAGGGGAGAGGAGGACTTGCCCACCCCCATCTACCAGCCAAGCTGGCATTTGCAAAAGAGGTAAACATTGATGATGATGACCTGACCAGCTGCAGGCTCAGGCCTGTGCAGCTCTCAGCCAGGTGGTGAACTGGAATCTGACCATTAAGCTTTCAGAGGTATTATTGAGGTATTATTTGCCATATACTTGAATGTATGAGCTTATTTATTTTTTACATGTGCATTTGCTAATGTCATTTTAATGGGAATTTCCAACCCACAGGTACTTGGTTTTTTTCTAAAAAATAATCTGCCAAATGGATTAATATATTAGTAAATGAATACAGCTCAAGGGGAAGGGGTGGGGGGAATTGTGCTTAATAAATATTTGTGTCTAAGCTTCAGTGCAAATACTCATTTCCATTATTTCCTGGCTGACAGAAGGGCTAATCCTGGCCCTTTGGAATAGGGATGGGGGTGGATGGGGGTCTCTGGTGACAGACACCACCACATGTGTTAAGAAAAGCATTGTACACCCACCTCCACATCGCTTTACGCTACGAGCACATGGGGCTCCTGGCAAGCCACCACCACCCCAGCTCTGCCTGCCTGCCAGCATGGATGTGGCTGTGGAGGGAAGGCACAAAGCCCTGAGAATTCCCTGCCCAAAAGTTTCCACAACGACAGGGCAGACAGAGCAGCCCTGCACGGCTGAGAAAAGGCCACTGGCAAAGGCTGAGGAGAGGCTGAGCTGTTCCTTTCAAGCCCTGCCCGGCTCTGCCTCGTCTCAGTGCCGCCCCGGCGCCTGGCCCAAAGCTGGGTCGTTCCCCAGAGCCAGGGGACAAGGGCAGGAGTGCTGGGCACAGTCCTGGCACCAGCCCTCAGAGAAGACACAAAGCAGCAGCACTCCCTCATTCCAGCACAGCAGGCATGAGTAGGCTGTTGGACTGGGCTAGAAGGTGGCCTGGGAGCAGCAGAGTTGGGATCCTGAGCCCTGTGAGGATAAAGCCAAGTTACAGCTGGGCTTCCCACGCCTGGCTAAGCTGTGCTGACCCCTGCCAGCCCTGATCAAAGATTAATAAAGAGCCACCAGTTTGTTCTCATCAGCTGTTCTCATGCCTCTGGGTGCCTGGGCACAGCAACTCTGTGCTAGAAAGCTCTGTGTGTGACCTGGGGACAGAACTGTGCCCTCAGGTGTGTAGAGACTTAGATTCCCAGGAACAGGTGATCCCTGGGAGTGAGTGATGGGGGTCTCACCTCCTGTTTCTCCATCCTGAGCAGCTGGGGAAGGCAGCACAGGCTCATTCTGAGCTCCTGTGAGCACAAGGTACTGGCTGCCATTGAGTCTCCAGAGCAGCCTGTTTCTCCATCCGAGCAGCTGGGGAAGGCAGCACAGGCTCATTCTGAGCTCCTGTGAGCACAAGGTACTGGCTGGCACTGAGTCTCCACAGCAGCCTGCAGTGGTGGCTGCTGTGCTGAATCCTCCTCTCTCCCACGCTGCCAGGCTCGATCCCACACTGTGAAGAGCTCTCTGATGCTGACATCCGCTGGAGAGCCGCGGGATTGCCGGCCCGTGAACTGCTGCTGCAGCTGTGGAGTGTGAGTTACTGGGAGCAGGGCTGTCCCCAGTGCTGGGCAGGTCCTCTTCATAAAGAGCCCTAAAAATCCTGCAGAAACACGAGATCCTGCCCTCTCCTACCTAGCTGTTAACAAGCAACCAGAGGCACTCGCAACACAGGGCTATTGTCAGTCCTGGAGAAAGGCATCCCCGGAGAAAGGCTGTGTTCTCCTCACTCCCTGCCTTTGGCTAAAGCAAGCCCGTGTGATCACCTGTATGCCCTTTCCAGAGCAAAGCCACTGCCCCATGACACACCATTTTTCAGAAAAACACAGTTCTAAAGGGAGTGCAAAATTCCCTTTTTTATCTGCAATCTCTTAGCAGTAAATCTTTTTGTTTTATATGAAAATTCCCTCCCATGATGTTGGCCTGAAAGAACTGCCACCCTCCATGCTCAGAGCTGCAGAGACAGCCCCAGGGCACAGGGACCTGTCTCTGTCCTGCCTCCAAAGAGCACCTGGTTCCTCAGGGCACTGGGACAAGGAAACACTAAAATCTAGGAACAGCCAAAATAGATTTTGCTGCATTTTTCACTATAACACAGCAAAAGCTGGCACCACCTTCCTGTAGCTGGGACCCAGTAACAGGTAAGAAAGGTAAGGAAAACAGTATAAACAGTATAAAAAAGCCAGGTTGTAAATGAGTTGTTTCCAAGGCAACACGGATCCTGCAACAGCTGCTCTGTTCCACCCCGTCAAAGGCATCAGCACCATGGAAGCAGAACGCTGATTTTCAGATTAAAGGTAATAAAACAAGCACTTTTCCAGCAGTACTAATAGGTGTCAGAAGCCCAGCTCAGGGGGAGAACACAGCAGTGCATTGAGCTGCAAGATTCTGTTTCTCAATTCTGGGTCATTCCAGCAGCTGGCTGTTTCAGGGAGAGCTGTATCTCACCAGGATCTGAGCACACACGAGCTGGCTGATGGAAGTTCCTGCCCCTGTTTCATCACTCTGCACTGGCACACCCACAGGAACATGACAACTTTCCTGGTGGTCTGACCCAACGCTTATAATGCAACACATGTAACTGTTGGGAACACTCCAGATGAAACTCATTAATGCCTGCAATGCCCTCACTGAATCCTTGGCTGATGAAGCACCACAAGCACCTGGAGATGCCTGGCTGAGAGAACTGGGTTTGCTCAGCCCAACACAAAAAGGCTGAGAGGGTTTTACTGCTTTCTGTGGCTCCCTAATGAGGGGGATCCATAGAGGTTTGGGACCTCCACCCTTATCAATATTCACAGGATCCTGAATATCCTCCCCTGACAAGCAGATTGGACTGGAATCCTCCAGAAGGCTCTTCCAAATTCAGTTAGTCTTTGATTGCAAGTTCAAAACCCTAAGAAAGCACCTACAGAGGAAACAAGCCCTAAGTGAACATGATCACCTCAGTGCCTCATCCACCACTACCCGAGAGTTGCATGCTGACAAACTCCCACATCTGTCATTTATTACTTTTTAAATTTCTAACTAATCTTAACACACTGCAGTAGCACTAATAAGTCCCTCAATATCTGCCAAGAAAACTTTCTATGTGCTCTAATTCTCTCCACCATGCTCCAAAACTATTAATTTTACCTTCACACCCACACTCCCCCTCACCAACAAGGAGTTGTAAAACCCCCATGCTGGAGCTCGAGTGGGATCAAAATACAAAACTTTCAGCCCTGACATGAGTGGCACAGAACAAAACTCTGGAAGATGTCAAAGGATAAAAGCAGCATTTGACTGCATTAAGAGCCGGTGATCTGACCCTCCTGCAGGGTCATTTTGGCTTTAGAATTTTGGGATCCATCTCCTCAGGTGGTATCAATTTAGAATTTTGGGACCCATCTCCTCAGTTGCCACACCTGGGCATCCCTAAAACCTCCAGCTCCAGCTGCACCTCGTTAGGTCAAACACACATGGACAAAGAATTTCTGACTGCCCTCTCAGCAGGGAACTAAGCCAAGCACGGGACACTGCTGGGGCACTGAAAGTTGCCTCAAAGTCAGCAAAACAAGTACCAGCAAAAATATCTACACCATCTCTAAAGACATCAGCTTGATCAAAGGCAAAGACACACAACACAGAAAACCCAACACCCGAGTTTATTTGAAACACAGACAGTTGAAATTGGGGAATGAAGGTGAAGAGTCTCTTGCCACGAGCCAAATGACCCAAATCCCATGTGTCACACCTGTCCCACTGGCCACAATCCCTTGTGTCAGGTGTGTCCCTTGCTGCCAGGCTCTGAGGGGGTTTCCCCGCTGTCCCCTTCCACCAGCTGACCTTGGGGCCTGGGCTCTGCCGAGCTTTCCAGCAGCAGTTCCAGGGCTTCCTCACCAGCCACACGTCTCACCTTCTCCCCTTTGGCTGCCAGGATCTCCTCGATATTCCTGGACAGCGATTTGAGAACCAACAGTGACACCACAGCAAAGGCCCAACACAGTCACACACAGGCTCGCTGCACTCCGCTCTCAGGACTGACACGACACAGTGAATCACAAGAACATCACCACGAACACCACCCAAATTCACCACAGAAAACCACCCAAACTTTCTGGGACTGTTTTCATCCACTAGGATCAGTAATTTAGCAATTACAGCTAAACAGAAGTCTTAAAAGGTATCTCGAGAAGTTAGAAATCACTGGAATTCCACAGCAGATCACCTGCTGGCACCACTAAGGACCCCTGTGTATCCCACAGCTTCTGCTGCAGCTTCACACCGATTTATTGGGATCCTAGACTGTGACAGTAATATTACAGTGACAGAAAACCGAGTCAATGTGTCTTAATGACCTGGAGGAAACTTTGTTTTTAGTATGAGCCGCATTTTAAAAGCATCACTGAAACAAAGTATCAGCTCAGGAAGCTGCACCCTGGAGCAGGGTGTGAGGAGGATGCTGTTAAAATTTCCCTCCAGGTCGGAGAACCAGCCCAGGTTATCGGCGATGACATGGTGGTTTCTGCAGACGGGACATGTCACGATCACCACCCCTCGGTGGTAGGCGGCCTTAGAGATGGATTTGGCTGAGCGGGTCTGGCAAACCTGAAAAACAAAGTGCATTTTATGAGCACGGTAACTGCAGCTCCAGGGACTTTTAAGACAAAAATACTTTTGCCATTAAAAGCTTCTTCCCTCCCTCACCTCTAACTATCCCAAGTCGGCTCCATCATGTTACGATGCCGTGAGTTCAGCCCGAGACACAAAGGCTGAGAAGGGTTTTACTGCTTTTTGTGGCTCCCTAATGAGGAGCATCCACAGAGGCTGTGGGATCTCCACCCTCAGAGATACTCAAAAGACCCCGAGCATCCTCCTCCAACACGGAGCTTGGACTAGACACCTCCAGAGGGCTCTTCCACTCTGAATTAAGTCTTTGCAAGATTAAAACTAGGAAAACAGCTACACCAAGAACCCCCCGGCCACCCCAGC
>NW_008246054.1:2699166-2709419 GCF_000691975.1 Corvus brachyrhynchos
GGACCTGCCCTTCATTAACGCTTAATTAACCAGCGGCTCAGCCCAGCCCTGTCTCACACGTAGATATTTAAACGTGTTTATTAACTGCGGGGAAGTCAGAGCCAAACAATAGTGTCACTTTAGCACTTTTCATAAATGGTTGTTTGGATGGTTTTAAAATCTAAACAGTCCATCGAGAGTGAAATTGAGAAGCACAGCCACCCTACGCATAGGCTGGTGTTTTCCTCAGGAGCTGGCTCCTGAGGAGCCTTTGGTGTCGGTGTTGTCCCTTCCCAAGGGACCTTGGTGTTGTCCCTCTCTCAGGAGCCCTCGGTGTCGGTGTTGTCGCTGCCCGAGGTGTTCTCCCAGTCTGCCTCGTGGTGCCGGTCCTTGGGCACCCTTCTCATTGCTCTTTTTCTGAAAACAAGACCAGACATACCATTTTTAGAAGGTATCTTCTGCAAACAAGCAGCATTTCATACTGTTGGTATGTATTAGTCCCTTTTGCGATTCATTTTATGCCCTCCATGAATCAAGCTTGGTGACAGGAAAGGGGAAATACAAATCATGGATATTTTCCAGGGAAGCCCTGCTTACTGCAGCGCAGACCTTCGGTAACGCTCAAAGCAGTCCTTCATCCTTCTCCTCTCCTTTTCTGCCAGTTCCTCGTTGGCCAAGCCACACTCCTTGAAATGGAAAAAAACCCCCAAAAATGCAAACAAATATGAATTTATTCCTCATCAGATCAACTCAGATCAGTATTAACACAAGGTTGCTTCCTTCATCTGCACAGTCAAGTACAGCAGGTTCTTTATTGTGTGGGCAGGATTGTAACACTTCTGTTTCACATGGGTTTACTACATTTATTCCTTCACATTTGTAAATTTGGGATTCTTTTTTCTGCACCAAAAGTCATACTGCAGACAATTAAACTGGAAAACATCCCCACCCAGAGATGAAGGGAAGAAAGTAATTAGAGGAAGTTTTTATGCACAAATGGAGAAATGTCCCCTGTAAATGTTTTGCTGTTCAGAGTTCACCCTTTTTGGAGGGTGGATTCTGCACTAAGTGCTCAGAGTTTGATAAAGCAGGAGCTGCTGACACGCTTCTCTAAGCTGGTAAATCCATAATTAATGAGAACATTAAAGATCACAAACCCCAGCCATAGTAAATAAGAGCCCACAAAGATTCTCTTACACTTGGTGATTTTGGGGGCAGATTGCTCTCTCGAGGGCTAAGTTCTTCGTTTTCTCCTTCCAGGCAATCTTCTGAAAGATGAAAAAAACACAGCTTTAGTCAGGGTTGCCATTGCAAAATAACTTCTCCCTGCAGCAGTCCTTCCACAGAAGAGCTGTGATGTAACTGCACAGAGTCCACAGCAGAACTGAAACCAAGCCCAAAGCACTCAGAACTTCATCCTGTGATAAATCACAAGTCACTTCTCATTTTAACTGAGCCCTGAATCTTGCCCAGGATGGTGGAATTCCCCACCACACTCGGGAAGGGACACAGCTTTCCACTTCCTACTTAAGCAGGAGCAAAACAAACCTTTGCCAAGCAGCTCCTGTGTTCAGTGCATTAAAAATAATATTCATGTCAGAGGTCACCATAAGAAACGTATTAATCATTATTTTAACCATAATTTGTCCCTGCTCCCCAAGTTGTGAATATCCTGGCACTTCACACCAGACCATATTTTGGTGAAACTCCTTCTGTAGTGACCAGCTGTCACGATACACATTTTCAAACTGAGAGAAGTAGAACAATAAAAAAGCCTTTTTGGAACAGTGTCTTTCAGTTTCTGTGAAAAATCTCCCATCATTTAGATCTTCCAGGAGAGCAAAACAGAATGGACCATCCTCTCCAGAACTCTACTCAGTGTTTTACCCTTACTTTTAGCTGTCTGTGTATCTTCATCCAGGTGACTGTGAAGAGCAAGCTGTGAGACAGAAACAGAGCAAGAACATCAGAACTGTCCCTCAGTCTGTATGAGCAAAAAAAAAGGAATATAAACCCCAGGACATGCTAGAACCAACCTCTCCCTGCTGCTGCCAGCAAACAGCAGAGTTAGCCAGGAGTTACAGATTTACTCATAGATTTATCCTCCGTGAGTAGATCCAGCTTCCTTTGGCCTCATTTATACTTCTGGCCTCCAGACAATGTGGCAATCACTCCCTCACTGAAGTTATGAACTAAGTGAAACTCTTTACTATTGATGGCCCCAGGGTAAGACTTATTTTTGCCTGTTCTCACACAAGAGGGAAAATTAGAAGCAATTCAAAACAATTCAATTCCCTCGATTTGCTTACACTCAACAAATCTCACTGACTAATGCCATAACTGTGTCCTACACTTAAAATTTCAGGACACAGGGAGATTCTGTCACTGTTTTGCTGCCTCTGGACCTTTTGATGTCACTGAAATGAGCCTGAGCTGTGAGAAACTGCTGATACTTGGGGAACTGAGCACAGGTGAAGAATATGAAACCATCCCAGAGGAAAGTGAAAGGTAAACAAGGCACCCTACTCACTTCCTGGGAATCTCTGGAGGAGGTGTCATCCAGGTCAGAGGTCTGAAACAAAACCAGTATAGATTAATCATTCCTCATAAGCAAGGAAGTGACAGCAAGGGAACATACAGGAGACTGAGAGCTCCAGAAAACACAGAAGTGTGGATTTGCTGCCTCCTACACTCCTGTCTGGCCACTCGAGAAAGTACACAAGATGCCATCTTAATTAAAATATATCTAATTTAGTTCCAGAAAACTTAGCTCCCCATTTCATCAAAATGGCTCACATCCAGTCTCTAAATAGAGTCACTCTTTGGTGGTTGAGGAACCCCTCATCACCTTTGGAAATGCTCCAAATACAAACATAGCTGGCCTTAGCCTGCATCTGCCCAGCTTTTCCATGCCTGGAACCAGGGTGAGATCATAGAAACCATCCTATCTTTCATTTTCTAAACTCAGCATTTGCACTGCAGTGGTTTTAATTAATTTTGATGGTGGCTCAAGCAGGTGGTCACTGCCTGCTGAGCTGGAGCTGCTCAGGTGCAAAGGCTTGGGAACAGCCACAGTCTGACCCCATCCTCAGCTTCTCAATCCCATCAAGGGGAGGAGAGTTATACCGGTGTGGGCAGCTCCAGCTGCAACCTTTTCAGCTTGGCCTCAGTGGCCAGGAGCTGACTATCCTTCTGGAAGAGCTGCAGCTGCATCTCGTCACATCTCTCCCCCAGCTCCCGGATCTGCTTGCGGTAGGCGTCCTTCTCCACCAGGTTCTTGGAATACTGCACGTGGAACTGCTCTCGGGTCAGGAGAGCCTGTGCAAAGGGACAACACGTGGCATTCACACAGCAGCACGGGCAGGGCTGCACTGTCTGCCCACTTCAAGCAGCAAAGCAGTGAGAAGCAGTGAGGAATCTGTTATCACCTCATCTCTCTCCAAAGCTACTTCCTCCATCTGCTGCAGAACAGCTTCAATCCGTTTTTTGTACATCTGGGAGTCCTTCCTCAGAGATGTGCACTGTAGCTCCAGCACCTCTTTTTCCTCTGCAAACTGCTGAGACAAGGTCAAAAGCACCTGCTTGTGGGCAGAACCTGAGCCCGACTGACCCCACTCCTGCAATCTCTGTGCCACAGATTGCTCTGGCCAGAGCTCTTTGGGGTGTCTGAGCTGTCACCTGCCACACACAGAGTGTTAAAATACAGGTACTACAGTAGGAGCAGCAGGGATTGCTCCTGAGCAGCTGCTCTGCTCCACAGGCAAGACACTGCAGATGCTTCCCCTGCCTGTCTTATCCATGACCCTCAGCAGGGACTTGAACCTTTGTCTTGGAGCACCTTGGCTCGGTGCAGCTCCTTGCGCAGGCTGTAAATGGTGTTCACCAGCTCCCGGCGCTCTTCCAGGATCTGGCTGCAGTCATTCTCCAGCATATCCTTGGAGAGGCTCTTCTCCAAATTCTGCTCCCTGGCGACCTGCAGGACAAAGGAAGAAGTGAGACAGGGCCACCATCTAACTCTGTATCGATTCTCTCCCCTCAGGGCTCTATCTGACTTGGGCAACAGCTGACCCCCACCATCTTCACTGCAGCATCGCTGCCCTGGCTGCTACAGACAATCCTTTGAGTCCATACCCAACCACCCTACCAACCTGGAGAGTGTTTTCCAGCTCCTGGTTCTTGGCCAAGAGCAGCTCCTTCTCCTGCTGGATCTCCCACACCACCTCGTGGCTGGGGCGCTGCTCTATGGCATGTTTCAGCTTCATCGTGTGCTTCCTCTCCAGCTTGCAGTCATCCTCAGCCTTCATGAGGCTGTGCTTCAGGTGATCGATCTATGAGAAGGTTCAGAGCTCAGCAAGAGCAAGGAGGAAGCTCTGGCCTGCAAAAGCAGTTCTCACTCTGTTCCCCAGACAAATGTGGGGCAAGTTTCTCCCCAGCTCTCTTTTCCTCAGGAAATGTTGTGCTCTGGGAACCAGAATCCTGCCTGTGTGCTAACAGATACATGTTCCTGTGCTGCCTTTGTGAGAGCAGCCTTGTGTGAGGGCAAGACTGGTCATTATTCATAGCACAGCTTGTAAAACACAGGAGGGCTGAGCTAGAGACCATGAAGACACATGCTAGAGAAGATGCTCAGTGCTTCATGCAGGACTGGAGCATCGTTGGCAAAGACAAGGTGCTCAGCCCAGCCTCCCAGGGGCCAGGTAAGAAGGGGGAAGCTGGAGAAACTGTGACTGACCTCTAGCAGCAGGTCCCTGTTCTTCATGAGGGCCGCACTCTTCTCCTCGCTCTGCTTGGCATAGCTCAGGGCCAGGTTGTAGTTCTCATCCTTGCACTTCCGCAGCTCCTTGCTCAGGCTGTCCCTCTCCTCCTTCATCCTCTGGGCCCGCTCCTGATGCTTGCGGAGCAGGCTGTCCCTGACCCACATCTCCCTGAGGGCGTCCTCCTTGGAGTGCAGCCACACCGTCAGCTCCTGCGCCTTGCGCTGCTCCTCCTGCACCGCGCTCTGCAGCTTCATGATCTCGTACATCAGCACCTGGCTCAGGCCAGACTCCCCAGCCGTGTCTGTTTGGGGGGCAAGGGTCACTCACTGCTGTCCTGGCTGCTGCCAGGCACACACTGAGCTAAGCTTCCCCTCCAGATCACTGCAACCAACCCTGATGATGTGTGATCAAATTATCCCCACTGTGCCTCTCTGCTCTGTGCCTTCCTGCACCACAGAATCATTGACACAACGGGCGGAAGGAAGAATTCAGCCTTCTGCGTCCTCCTCCCCCTCCCCAGTCCAGCCAGTGACACCAGGGCTGTTCTTCCCAGAACCCCTCCTCCGAAGCACACAGGGAGCAGGGCAGGGAGTGCTCCCGACTCCGCACAGCAACACCAAAGGAAGAGATGTTGTTGAGAACACAAACATTACCTATAATCATAGAGAAAACCCTGCTGGGCTCTTTGCCAGTTATTTTCTTGTACAGCTGGGGATAATAAAGCTCCAGACTCTCCATAAATGCCTCAAAGCCCTTGTGTCCTGTTCGCTGAAGAATGTCCAGAAGAACACCTGAAATAATGGCCACAGGAGATTCTGTTCAGTTATTTCTCTCTTTACCTGTTTGTAACGTTAAAAAAAAAGGCTTCACTTCCTCCACATACAAAAGTCCCTGAGATCCAATCACAGAATCAATTAGGTTGGAAAAGACCTCTTGGCTCACTGAGTCCATCCTATGACTGAACACCACCTTGTGTAGACCATGGCACCAAGTGCCACATCCAGGCTTTGCTTAAACACCTCTAAGGAGGGTGACACCAGCACCTCCCTGGGCAGTCCTTCCAATGTCTAACTCCCCAGACAATCCCAAACCAATGGCCTAGAAACTACACAGAAGTATTTGAAGTGCTCCCACCTGCCTTCCGTTTGCGCATGACCAGGCTGGGGTCATTGAGAACCTGCTCCTCATCATCCGGGCTGAGCACTTTGCACTGGCGCAGGTAAGGGGTGATCCGGGAAGGGTCAATCACAGAGATCAGCTTCACACGGAAGTTCTCCAGGTTATTCCAACAGATCTCATCATTATCCTCTTCCAGCATGTCAGCAGTGAGGGGAACCAGTGAGCAGCGTTGTCCTGTCTGGAAAAAAAGAACCAAAAAACAAACAAGCGGACCTTGAGCCTCTCAGAGCAGTGTGGCAGTGGTGGTGAAAGCAAGGATGTTCACAGACTGAGAATGCAGATGTGTCCTAATCAGCTGTTGCCTCTGCCTCACGAGCAGTTCACTCTTCCCTCTCCACCTCACAGCATTTGAGATCCCTGCGTGCTGTCTGACCACACAGACACCAAATCTGACACCCACGAGAGCTGACACTTTACCTCAGAGCCATAAAATAAACTTTTATTCCCTGTTAATATCAGCCATTCTGTATCACCAACCTGTGCCTCTGCAGTCACAAACCTTGATTCTCCTCCTGTGTCCTGGCTCTGAGAAAACCTGTCTTGGGGGCAGCCTCCCTCTATATTTTGACTAGAGAAAAGATGATTCCAGGATCAAAACTGGTTTGAGAAAAAAGGGGAAACTACTCAGCTATACCCTGAGACAGGAAAGGGAAGGAAAAGAGAGAGATATATAAAAAAAGGGGAAGCCAGAATGGGTGATGGGGGAGGAGAAAGATGGTAATGGCACCATGAGTCAGCAGCGACACATGGGCAGTGATTTTAGATTAATTCTGGTTTTGTTTTCTAGTCTGTCCTACTCAAGTACGTACTGGGGTCCAGAAAGTTTCCTTGTGCAGTGGTCAGAAACACTGAAAAGAAGGAAAGTCACAGCCATAGGTGTGTGCAGCTGACTTCAGGGGATGAAACAAGCCACAAAACTAGAAGAAAGAGGCTCTTCAAAGGCTTTCCAGGTGTTAACATCTTTATCCAGGAAAACAGGTGGCAGCAAGAACTCGCTCTTGGTTAGGAGTTCAGCTGAGAAGGATGCTTTCTATATTGATGCCTCTAATTTTGGATGTCCTCAAGCTTCCAGTATAATTATGACAACTCGGTATTTTGAGGGGAAGGGAGTCAAGTCTTGGCAAAGCAAGGAACACAACCCATCATTCCCAAATGACAGGCTGTGGCCTTGGCAGCACTTAGAGGAGCAGCCCAGCAAGCAGCGTTGTGACGATGCTGAGCATCACCAGGAGACCTGTGCCTGCCTCCCCACCTTCCCACAGCCCTGGAGCTGAACCCAGAACTCACTCAGAAAGTGTGTTTTAAAAAAGCCTGGAGAGCACACAGGCTCCGATGCCATGGCAGCATGACACATATTCCCATTAGCTTCCCACTCCACTCTTTGTTCTGCTTTCTAAGTTTATGGAGAGTTTTTCCATGTTATCATTAGGAGTAGGGCAGAGATGCTCAGAGATCCTTTCAGCCTGTGTTTCTTGTCATTAAATTAGCTTTACACTAAAAAAAGATGCAGTACCTGTGTCAGCTGTGCCCTTGTTGAAGGTAATCAGAGTGTCTGTTAATTGACCAGTTAGGCTTGTGAGGTTTTATTCTAGTGACAAATCAATTTAATCCTGAAAAAAGACAAAGACAGCTGCTGCTTATACAGTTTTCCCACAATCAAATTACAAGAGCACCTTTTGAGCAGCTTTTGCAAAGGCCAACAATCGTTTAGAGCACAGCTCACCTTTCCCACCAGTGCCTCACTGTAACAGCCTGGGCACAGCACCCACAACTGTGCAGCAGCTCCTGCCACAGCTGAATTTCCTGGAAAACTGATATCTGTACTGGCTTATGGAAAACAGAGTACACTGCAAGAGGAAAGCCATTCCACAATCATTCCTATTGCTCCCCAATGTCTTGACACCAAGTGACAGCAGCATTGGCACCCAGTGACCCTCTGCCCCCAGCTCTGCCTGAAGAGACCTCACAGAAAAGATGCAACTCCCAACACAGCTCCCCACCACACTCAGGGAAGTTCAGTCAGTGCAGTGGAATGAAGCTTTCACAGCACTTTCCTTCTAGATTTTATCAGCTTTGCCTCAGCTAACCTTGCACCTCTCTGCGAGACAGAAATTGCTGGGTTATAAATGAAGAAACAAGTTTTTTTTAAGTGATTTGTGATGTCTGTACAGGGCAGGCTGTGGAAGAATCAAGAATCCTAATTCAATCCTGCAGTTTTAGGCACATGAATATTCATTCCCCACGTTCTCCCTGGTTTTCATGCAGCCTGAAAACTTCATTTTTCCCATTAGCAATCACTCTCATACACACATTATTAAAAGCACTATTTACCACGAAAAAAACCCACACAGAATACATCAGTAATTTTTAAGTGAGAAAAATAAAACATCTGTATTTCAACAAATACTTAAGACTCATTTTGATACAAAATTAATCTGCTGCTTATTCCACAGTATTCAGTCAGTTACCACGCAAAGCCACTTTCACAGCACTAAAAACCACCCAATTAACATATTCTGAACATGGATAAACATTCACATAAATAGGGGCTAACACAAGAAGGAAATAAATAACCACCATTGCTTGTTTCCCCAGATTTCCAGCAATATTCCCCCCCAGCATCTATGACAGGTGTGAGTTTGAAAGAGCAGAAGTCTGTGCCTGAAAGATTTCCCTCCAGCCAGCTTCCTTCATTTTTGCACCTTGCCTACAGATGCAGACTTTGTTGAGGGATGGGAAAATCAATCCAGCATCTTCCTCTTCCCCAGGTCCATCCAGTCAGCGTGTTGGAAGTGATAAAGGTGAACAGTGCAAAGATTATCTCCTTCCCGCCATGCAGGAAGGCAGAGCTCATTCCAGTGACCCCTGTAACAAAGCACAAACAGCTCCTATCATTCACAGCATTTTCACAGGGAAGTTGCCCTTTTGGAGTTACTAAAACGAATTTCCATGAAAAAAACACCCCAACCAGTCTCATCTGACAACCACGTGAATCAAACACCGTTCATGTTCATTCCATCCAGTGCTCCAAAAGCCTCAGCAGAAATTAGGACATCACCCATTCGTACCCTACAGAAGGTGGCCTGCTATAACCATAGAGAAATGAAGCCAAATAGGGGAAATAAACCCCAAACCCCACTAAATTGTTCAAGGATGAAGTATTAAAGAAAAACTCCACTCTCAAGCCCGTAGAGTGCTACCAACTAGGTGCATATTAAGTAGGCAGAGCATGAACTAAAAGGCTGCCAAATGTTTGAATTTCCCGAGTCTGATGTATAATTTTATCATAGAGACATCAACTTTCCCTCTCCCCAAAATACTATCAGCCTTAGGCTGTGACGATGGTGAGTGTAGAACTCTGTGTCCTCAGGGAACAAGAGCAGAGATCATTTCAGTCCTTTCCTGGGGTCATGATTCATTGTCTGAGCTGAGCCACAGACAAATGTGGTTCAGCTTCTCAGCAAGAAGTACAAACCACTGAGTAGCTACTCACACATTTCCTTCTCATAACCTCCTCCTCTTCCTGAAGCGGGCACTTCTCCTGATTTGGGGAGCTCTGGCATCAGCCACATCAGTGCAGGAGCCCAAGGCAGACTGAGCAGCGCTCTCTTCAGCCCTCATGCCCTGCAACAGAAGCAAGGTAGATGATCAACACCACAAGAACTGCAAATAACCCCTTCAGCCACCTTTTTATTTTAGGGAGCTTGGCAAGATTTCTAAAACAGTTTTTCATTTACCTTCACAATGAAGCATGGGACAACATTCCATTACCAATGTCAAGAGACAGCACAAAATATCAGAGTTTTCAGAGTGAGAACAAAGGCCTGATTTCAAAAATGCAAGTGTCAGGGCAGCAGATTATAAACAGAAAGGGGAAGGGAGCTTTGATACCCACTTCTGGGAACTGTCATGGCAAGTTTAAGGTGCCATACAAACCATGGGCTTTTACCCTCCCAGCTGAGCTGCAGAGCTTTTCCTTGCATCAGCTGTAAAACTGTGTTTATTCAAAAGGACCAAATTTCTGCTACACTTAAGAACAGTGGGGGTTTCCCCCTGGATTCCAGTGCAGTATTTATCTGGCAGTAACATTCTGCTTTTAGCCCTTGGAATCTGTTTTACCTGGTTTAGTAAATCAAGATCTTTGTCTCCAGGCTCATCCCCAAGTCTCCAATCCTCCTGTACTCCTGTTAATTCATTCCCACAGCTCTCTTCCTCAGACACTTCTTTCTCACTCTGCCACTCCTCGTCATCACTCTCCTCATATTGCTTCCTGCTGGCTGACAGAGTTGTTGTCACTTTGGGAGGAGGCAGAGTTGCCAGGACAGCTGGGAGAGGGAA
>NW_008246054.1:2709431-2713162 GCF_000691975.1 Corvus brachyrhynchos
CAGCAGGAGGTAAGCAGGGTTATCACCCAGTTTCTGCTGCACCAGTTCTCCAATAGCATGGAAGACATCCCCAGTGCCCCCATCCCCACTGGCCTCAGAGGGCAGGAGAGAGGCTGCTTGTTCTTCCAGGGCTGCTTTCTGCACAAGGAGCTTTGAGAGGGTTTTTATGTTGCAGAGAAAAGGTGGCAAATAAGGCAGCCTGGTCTGCAGTGATGGCACCTGGACCCCTCGTTTCCCACTCAGCCACTCCTTCACCAGCCCCTCATCCTCCAGGGAGATCAGGCTGAAGTCAAGGAGATTTTTCTCTGCACTGGAAGTGCTTGGCTGGGGAGGGACGTCAGCACTTGGTGGTTTGGAGGCAATGGGTCTCTTCTTCCGTGCCTGGGCACCAGAGCAACCAGAGCTCCCTGGGACATTGCTGTGAGGAGCTGCAGCTCCTGGCTGGAGCACAACACACTTCCTGATGCTGTCTGGATTGGAGGATGATCTCTTTGTTGTGACAGAGTCACTGCTCTTTCCCAAGCTGGTGAGACTGGGCACGGGCTGGGAATCAGAGCCCTGAGTGCTGGCAGGGGGCTGTGTTTGGGGCAGCACCACAGCACACGGGGCTGGGCTGTCAGCTGGAGGAGCAGCTGGAGGAGCAGAGGAGTCTGGAGCCATGGAGGAGCCATCTGAACATGAGGGGGTTACAGCAGAAACGCTGGATGTGCTGCATCCAGGACTCACTGAGGCCACAGGTAAGAGAACTGTGGACTGGTCATCCTTTCCCAAAGGAACTCCTGCCAGCTGGGAACTTGGCCCTTTTGTCTCTGCACTGCTGGGCTGAGGTGGATTTGCTCCAGCTGGAGTCCCTCCCAAACCAGAGACATTGCCATTGGAAGTCACAGCTGGCTGACACTGACTTCCCCCAGCAGCACCTGGCATTCCTTGGGGAACACCCACCACAGTCTGCACAGCACTGGGGAGCAGAGCCTGGGGGGTGACAACCCACGCCAAGGGCAGGATGCTGTTGGGAATCACGGGTGAACCAGCCTGTGGAGTGACAAGAGCGGGCAGCAGGCTGACTGGCCTCTGCTGTGGCCCATTACTCTTCAGCTCACAGGTGACTGGAGTGGAAAGGGACAATTTGTTGGTGCCAGACTCCAGGCCAAGGGGCACCACTGTGATCTGCTGTGGCACAAAAGCCTGGTTTTGCAACACTGCTGAAGCTGAGCTACTGGCTGTGACTTGACCATTGCACCCTCGCTGTTCTGGGGCCTTCTCTGCTGCAGATGGATCCTTGCCTGGAAAACCCCTTCCTTCAGGGCTACTTTCCAGAGCTTGCTCTTTTAGCTCCTTCTTAGACTGTAGATCTGTCCCTTGTGAGCAACCAGGGCTTTCCCCAGTTTCTGGCACTGCTGAGGAATGGTTTTCAGGCACGAGCGCAGAAGCAGAACCTGCAGAAGAAGTCCTTGTGGGCAATGGTGAACCCCGTACTTGGCTATCTGTACCAGCAGCTGCTGCAGGTTTGCTTGCTGCTTGTGCAGAGGGAATGATTTGCTGTGGTGGGTGCTGGATTATCAGAGGCCCTGAAACCAGCACCTGTGGGGCAACCAGCACTGTCCTCTGCATGGCCTTCTTGGCCTGGGACTCCCTTAAACGCTTCTCTCGCAGCAATTCCAAGACAGTTTTAGCCTTCCGCCCCTGCCCCTGCACGGCTGCACAGCTCTCCAAGGCACCAGTGGAAGGTTCTCGTGCTCTCAAGGCAAGAGGTCTCCTGACAGTATTCCTTGGTATGCCCCGCTGGGAATTCCTCTGGGAACAAGGCTGGGATGAATTGCCTGCAGAGGAAAGGAAATAAAATTACAATTAATGAACAGTATTTTCAAAAGCCATTCTTCAGCTATTAAACATCAAGGGATGTGGCAAAATTCCTGTTTGTGAGAATTCCTACAACACCAAAGTTCTGATTTAATCAAGCCATGTCCTGACAACTGAACAAGTGGTAACTGCCCCCAGAAATCAAAGATGGGCCAGGAATGCACCTTAACACCCCACTGAACTGGTCCAGTGCCACTGGTCCCCCAGCCCTCCAGGGTTTTTTCCAGTCCTTACCAAAGGGGAACATGTTTAAAGATCCAAGAGTAGCAAAAATGAGCATGACAATGGGGGTTTGTCCCCAAAGTTCTCCTTCAGTTAAACTGGTCATTAATGTAACAGTGACGAATTATGTGAAAGTTCTTGCACATCATAAAAATAGGTACCTGAAGAAGTCTCCGTATTTTGGGAAGCCTGTAAAAAAATTATATTAAATTATACTTCTGATAAATCTAAAGATGATTAAAACAGCACAGATGTGAATCAAACCTATATCTGCCAGCTCCTGGCCATACAGCCAGCATGTTGTTCTGCCTCTGAACCAAACCAAACTGCTAACACACATATAAACTGTGTGGCCACACAATTAAAGTGTTTACTTGGCAATACTTCAGTGGGAAAAGCTTAAAAACACAATACCTGCTGAGGACTCCTTGCATTAGCCTTAAGCAGCTCCAACTGCCTCAGCTTCCTCTCCTTAATAATTTTCATACAGCCTTTGGTATCAATCTGGAAGAGCTGCAAGGTGAGAGCTTCATTAACATTTGAGTACAAAAATGTTTTGTGGGATCAGTGACAGAACAAGATAGATGGGACATGCTTCCCATGCAAGATTCTGGGGGCATTTTACACTTACAGAAAAAGCCCTGGCATGATCAGATTTTGGATGCAGGATTTATTTAAGAAATTTCATACGCAAGCCATGAGGGCAGATGAATCCATTAATTAGATTATTTGTTTAAGAAACAAAGATAAACCATTTATTTAAGCCTCAAATGCTGGAAAATAAAGACTAGCACTGTTTGAAAGCAGGTAATGCTATTAAAACAGTAGAACTTACCTGAATGAGCAGTGCAAACAGGGGAGTGCTAGTAAGACTGACTGACTTAACCTTCTCTTGAATAGCAGCAGCTGGAAAGAAATCCGACATCACAATCAGCTGGGAATTCACTCAGAAGACATCAGAAAGCAGGGACAAAGGTAGGATGGGTCCCCAGTACCTTTTGTCTGGTGAAAAGCCATCCTCCCAGCCTGCAAGGTGCGGGGCAGCAGCACATTGCCCACCCAGGGGGTCACTGCCATCAGCAGCTTCCTGTCCAGGCTCAGCCGCTTCCAGTGCTCCCTGGCCCAGCGCTGAGCTCTCTTTGGCAGCTCCTGCAGCCCCTGGACATCCTGGCCAACAGCTGCACCCACTCCTGGGGGTTTGGCTAAAAGGCTGCCAGGAGGCCTTAGCATCTTTAATTGCCGTGCATGAAAAAACACACAATTAAGAGTTCCCATTAGGAAGGTTCTGCCATTAGTCCCAGGACAAACTATTCACAGGACAGTTAGGACAAAAAACTGTGAGCTTTTCCTCTTGGGGTTACAGTGCAAGATCTATGATTATATAACAAAAAATTCCTACTAAGCACAGCCTGGCAGTGCTCATGTCACAAGAGCAGACAACACACAAGAGGCACTCACAAGTCTCCTCTGGAAGCTCGTGTTATTCTTTAATATTGTTCTCACGTCCTCCAGGCTGACCTGCAGCACTTGTTTTCCACTCTGGGAAGCCTGAAGGGGAAAGCACATGAGAAAAGACAGAAGGAAAAATAACTCACAGAAAATTACTAGCACTGGATATGCCCAGCAGGTACAAGTTTTCAACATTCCTG
>NW_008246054.1:2713439-2720819 GCF_000691975.1 Corvus brachyrhynchos
ATTCCTGCTATTGAAGGTATCTTATTAAATGAAATCAACCCTGACGTGAAGACCTTTACTTTTAATCCTTGTGCATCATTGCAACACCAAATGCCTATTTCATAAAAGTTTTGTGTGAGGAATCCACCAAAACCCAAAAATCAGAACTTACTGGGTAATTATCTTCACATTTTTTGGCTTAACAGTACAAGGGAATGAACAGCAAGATGTTATCTGCTCACCACATCCTCCCCTTACTGCAGCAGCTGCACTTCCCTTCTAACTTCTGATCCAAGCTCCCATCCCAGCTCACCCTGGCCATCACTTCTGCTGCATTCTTCACCACCACGTCTGTGGAATGGGGCTGTGCAATGCCCTTCAGCAGGGTGTACAGCTCAGAGGATTTATCAGCAGCTCTGTCTCCATCTCTGGCTGCCCTTGGAATGTCACTGCAGCTGGTCCCTGCACCAGCCCTCGCAGCAGAGAGGAGGGACTGGATTTGGTATCTCTCTCCCGTTGCCTCCTGCATGTCAGTCCCTGTTGGGATCCACAGGTCAATGCTGGGGACTGCATACTCCTTCTTCCTTGCGGTGCTGGTCACCTCCTCCTCCTCTGAGCTGTCTGTCAAGTTCAGCTCCATGTCCTCCTCACTGCTGCTCTCTGAAGGGCTGGAGCTCTCCTCAGCGTGACGCCGTTTGGTCGCCCCAGATCTTTTCTTCTTGATTTAAACAAGCACAGACAAGTTTTAGTCAGTGTCCACCCCTGCCTTGCAACTTTCTCAAATCAGTAAGCTTCCTTTTTCAAAGGAAGCAAGATTTTGGAAATAAGATCACCTTCAATATGGTCTTAAGCAGCCAGAATTTCTCAAGTGACTGGGACTAAAACTAGCAATTCATGAGGTACAGACATGAAAACCTCCATATATCCCATCCTTACAGGCATTTCAAGGCAGTAAAGAATTCTAGATAATATACAAATATATAGCAAATTTACTTCAGCCCTTCAGAACAAAGGCTGCTTTCCACATCAAAAAATTAAACTGTGAAATCCACAACAAAAACCTTGATCATGTGAAATCAATGTCATTTTTAAAATTGATTTTATAGGATTCTACTTTTAGGTTAGAGAAACTTAATTGAAGAGATGGGACTGTGACATAGCAGGATTTCCACAATACCTTAGCACCAATCATGAGTTTCCACTTGCTCAGGCATTGGGAGCCAGTCCGATGTGGCAGCTCGGAAGCTATTTTACTCCAGTGACCTGAAAAGGATGCAGAACATTTTTATTTGTGCCACAAACTCAGCAGCAGGCCTTTCAGTGCAGCCATCACACACATATTATACATTTCCATGGATAAGAGACAGAGTTACTGCATGAATGGATCTCAAATCCTTAACACCCACAACACACAACACAAAGAAGTTGCAGTCATCAGTACAAAGCAGAGCCTGCAGGGCTTACAATGAAAGAGGAGAAAACCTCAATGACACCTCTAAACCTGTATAGATTAAGCCACAGAAACACCTACCCAGGCCATGTTTTTGAACCAGCTCAATCAGCTGCTCCTCTTCCTCCAAGCTCCACTTGCCTTTCTTTACATCCCAGTGCAATGCTTTTAAGTACCTTCAAAATAAAGACATTGCAGTCAGGAACATTCAATCCTGCTTGTAAAAATCAGATCATCACTGCACTCCAAGGCTGAACAAACCCAGCATTCCTAATCAGAGCTTTCCCTTGGTTAAGGGGCTGGTACCGGGCCTGAACTCACCGGTCTCGGCACTGGGCGTCGCTCCTGCCCGGCACCTCCGTGCGGATTTTGTACCAGTCCTTCGCCCCGTACTTGGTAACTGCTGCCATCAGCATCTGTGGGCATCAGACAGAACAAGAGCTGAAATCCTCACCAGTATCAATCCTAACAGGCCTGAGACAGCAGCAGCTCTATTTGTTTCCTGTGCAAATCTCTGAACAAAACTTTTAGAGGCTTCTAAGCCCTCTTAAGCTGTAAAGTGCCCACCTTGGTCTATTTTACACTTCTCTGTGCCACTGCTAAAGCTCAGATAGAGCCATGCCACACCTCAGCAGTCTAACACTGCCACCCTGCAATTCCAGGCCCAGAGAATGGAGCTTACAGCATCTTCCTCTGCTGTCCAGGGTCCTTTCTTCAAGCTGGGGTCCACATTCTTTGTCCAGCGGTAAATCAGCTGAGCAGAATCTCTTCCTTCCATGTAATAAGCAACTAGAAATTAAAAGGTTTATTTAACTCTGTTGTAATTAATATTTCTTCCTTTATCTGGACAACAGTTACAAGCAGTGACTGTCATAAGCAGCACTTTAATCTCTCAAACAACGGTGCTCAAGCAGCTTCGGCCAAATTTCCAAGATGGATAAAGGGTCCAAGAGATATTAAGTTCTTGCTGATATAATGAAACTTCCAGGCAGGTACAGGAAGCTTCCACCAAGGAAAAGAGAATGGGAGAATGAAGCATTCCAGGTGAATGGAAGGTTTGTCACTTACTTTTCTTGTATGGGATATGGCTTCCCACTCTCATCTCTTGAACAAGCTCTAAAAGCATCTGATCCTCATCCTTGGTCCATTCTTTCCTTTTTAAATCTTTGTTATAGATTTGGTACTTCTGCAAGCACTGGAAAGGTGTCCTGTTTGTCTTAACACAAGGTAAACAGAGAGAAGCAGGTAACTGGTTATTTATGAGGACAAAAAGCAAAAGGGAAAAGCTAAAGTACCAAACGTTTTTGGTACTGTTCTTGGACACTTCTCAGAAAGCATTAATTAACAGTGAATTAGCATTAACATGGTATTTTAAACCTGACACGAGGCAAAGTACAGCCAGAATGAACCAACCTGTCACCTCAGACCTTACCCCCAGCTCCTGGGCAATGGTCTGCCAGTCCAGGTAGTTGTGTTTAGCAGCTATCTGCTTCAGCCTCTCTATTTCCTCCTCAGTCCATTCCTTTTTGTTGATGCTTGGATGCTCCCAATTTTGCCAAAACTTCCTCAGTTCTTCTGAGCTACGTTGTCCATCAAACTAAAAGAAACAACAAAAATACATTTAGTCTCAGAGCTGAGATTAAGACACCTGGACAAACAGGAAAACCAGTATTTTGCATTCCAGATATGTCTTATTGCCAAGTTTTCCAGAATTAAATCCCCAAATTTAACAAGTTGAAATCACTTAATGGTCAGCTTGCAGAAATGCAAGCTGCAAACACTGGTCAGGTGGTTCTCCAGAGAAAGGACACAGATATCAGAGGCAGTAAAACAGCTGATCCCCCAACTCACATGGATGTTTGAAATCTTGTCCCAGTCATGCTCATCGAATCTGTTTCCTATTAAGTCACTTTCTGGGAGTTGGCTAAAGCAGAAGGTACAAAGAAAAAGACAGAATTGTATTAAATGGTTAATTAAACACTTTGTCTTCTTGATCCTGCCTCATCTCATTCCTCCCACCTGTTCCTGACTTCCACAAGAAGGGAACACTCAGATTAGCAGGAGAAACAATTAATCCAAATATGTTGCTCTAGATTAGTTCACGAGCAAAAGCTCAGAAGTACAAAAAGTTTCAGAGCTCTCTGGTCCTTTGTTGCTAAAGTAAGAACCACTTAAAGCAGCACCTCTCTACTGGGTACAGACACTACACTTTGTGTATCAAGGCCCAAACACATTTCTTAATAAAGAACTGTGGAGATGAGAGAGCTGCAGAGCCTCAACAGAACTTAATTTTTTACAAGCCAACACAAATAAACATTTCTCCAAATGTCACATCTAGAAGTGGAAGGAGAGAACTTTTAGAGCACAACTCTGAGACATTGCATTTTTCACCAAGAACACAGAAAAACTTCTTACTTAATTGACTCTATTTCTTGCTCCAAGCCTTTGATTTGCTTTTCCAAGGTCTGTTTCTCTGTTTCAGTCTTGACTTTCTCCAGTTTCTGATTCCAGTAACTCATCCTGTTCAAAGACATTTTTAGCACTGCTTAATAGGACAGATGGGAATGAGGTCAATGGCATCAGAAGATGTACAGCAGAGACAGTTTCCCCATCAGTATCACTCCTCCCTTCAAGTTCATTTCCACACAAAACTGTTCTCCCAGGTTTTCCCACAAGGCACACTCATTACCTTATTTTTGCCCCTTCAATGCAATCACGGACCCAGAACACGTCTCAGATAAGTAATTTTGGTGTTTACAGAGCAAATCAACGGTTGCTGCAACAGCAATAAAGACTGTGCCAGCTCCAGCACAGAAATCCCTTGCTGGACACACCATTAGGCCTCACCACATATCACAATTTCAACTTCAAGCCCTGCAAAGTATTTTAAGTTATACCACAGTGCCAATGGGAAGAAATAGATGGCTATAAAATCCCACAAACACAAACAACTAACACGGGAACTTGCTGGAGCAAGGCGGAATCTCCACATTTACCTTCTCCTCCTCTCCCATACAATGTTCTCAACAGGAGAAAAGAGGATTTTTGGGCAGTACTCACTTGAGCAGCTTTGGCTGGAGCAGGCGCTGCAGGCGGTCGCTCACCACGGACTTCTGCAGCAGCGTCTTCTCTCTAGTTTTCCCTAAATGAAACAGAGGAGCAGCCAGACATCAGAGCAAAACCACTGCCAAGAGACACCCTCTGCTCCCAGCACCCCTGGGAATGTCCTCCAGCTCTGCAGCGAGAGTTCCCTGCCCAAATCACCAACATCATGTCAGACTCGGGCAAGGCACAGCCTCCGGCTCAGTTTTATTGGGATCTCCAAAGAGACCCCGATAAAGGAATCACCCTGGGAGCATCTGGAGCTGCAGGTGTCCCTTGAATTTCTCTCATCTGGCCATGAATATATATGTTTGTTATATGGATATATACATGTTGTAGCTCTTCTAGAACACTGAACAGCACACAGACTTACTTACACTTGGCTGAATGCAGTTGTTCAAAGGATTTTATGCCCTGAGCTGCCTTTTCCTTGGCATCTTCATTGGAAGGAGGGCCCTGATGAGGATTAGAAAGGTTAGATACACTGGAGAGTCAGACAAAATTACTGTTTCTTCTTAAAACTCCAGCATGAACTGCTACAAAAATGACTGGAAACTCAAACTTGGGCAAACTATCACACTCAGTGTTGAGCTTTGTTAGCAAGAGCTCACATATACATAATTTAAACAGAAATATTACCAGGCATTGCTTGAATATATTAACATATAGATGGTGACATCTTGGCTACCACAAAAAGATCTCCTTTTACTGATGACTTTTTAAAAACACATGAAAAAAAGTACTAATAATTGCCCGAGAAAATACTAAAAAAACACAGAAAATTTCAGATACAGAGAAAACTCAGTTTCACAGACAGTCAGATTTCAATGAGTGCTTTAAACTGCAGCATGGAACTGGGTCATGGAGATGAACACAAAAAGTTAAGTTGCAACCAAGAATGTTCAAGCCCCTGGCAGCTGCAATACCCTCAGAACTCACAGGGCTGAACAAACATTTCCAAAAGAGGGGGAGTGACAAGTGAGAGGAAAAAGGTTTCAGGCTGAGTGGTGACATTCAGTCACACAAGTGAAATAAGAACAGTTTAAACACATTACAGTGTGCATCTACCACTGAAGACATGTCAGTCTGGAAGCTGCTTATATTTACTTACAATTCCTGTTGTTTTATCCTTAAAGTATGGCTTCATAAAATGACCCAAAAACACATTTGCTGGTAGATTTCTGCCATCTCCTGCCTTTGCTGTTTTTGAACCATCAAGCTCACACATGATTTCCTTCTGCAATACAAGAATAAATTGAACAGCATCAATGTCTCCTTCGAATTCCTGATTTCAGAGAGCAGTGGCTGAGCCACCACAAACATTCCAAGCAGGGTTCATCTGCAGCACCAGGCTGTAAATCAGTGCAAGAGTTAAAGGCAGGATTTGGAGCTTCCTGAGTTTACACAGTGCACTACAGACGATTAAAGAGATGAATAAAATACTAACTTGCTACAACAAGCTAAAATATAACGTGTAAAATACCCACTTTTGGTTGTAAGAAAGCATTGAAATGTCAGCCAAATAAACCCACATTAGTCTTGGGCTGGAGGGGAAGGAAAGATGGCAAATGGCCACCCAGAAAAGCACAGAAATGAACATTTCACTCCTGCTTTGCTCACCTGCTGTTCTTTGTTTTGTGCAATGAGCAGCTCCACTTCCTCAATCTTTTCCTTGATAATTTCCTGGTACACATAGTTCATCTGCAGGCAGGTTTCTGGATCCTGTGGCAGGCTTTCAATATCATCATCATCATCATCACTGCTGTCTTCTTCTCTTTCCACTTCCTTGAGGGAAATAAGGCATTTAGGGAGAAAAGAGAGAGAAAGAGTTGCTTTAAAAGCAGGTCTGTATCAATCAGTTCTGTAACTCAGCCCCTCCTCAGCTGAACCTGCTGAGTGACCACAGCCTGTGGGGTTTGCAGGGACACAGAGCAGCAGCACCAGAGCCAGCAGGCCTCTGACCCTGGCACTTGTCACAGGAAGAAATCTCTGACACTGAATAACAAAATCCTGGGCAGGAATACCCAAACTCCAGGTCTTACTGAGCACAAAGCCAAGGCAATTGCCTGGATTTCCCCAGAAAAGGGTGACGTTTCCCTTCCTCCTGCTCTCTTCAATAGACAGGTGGAAATACATGCTTAAAGAGAAAACAATTACCATTTCAGCATGAGAATCTTCATCATCATCATCTTCATTATCATCATCTGTTAGACAAAATACAAAAACGCTGATTGTAGTGGGGTAAAAGGAAAGCTTTAAACCCAAATACTTTCAATTAAAACACAAAGGAAAAAGCACCAGAGAGATGTGACATGACCATCAGAGGGTTTGGATCCTGACAACGTTGTCAAGTAAAAAGTGTATTTGGTTATATCCACTTATGTTATTTTTTTTTTGTCCTGGAGAAGGAAAAGAGCAGCTCTGGATAACTACAGCAACAACCAAGCTGCATCCTGGTCCTGCACACGAGAGGCTCCCGGGTGTGCAGCCAAGTGAACATTCCAAGCCAGGAGAAACACAAACTTCGCACCAGCAGCCCCTCAGCAACACTCGGGTGTGCTACAGACGTCCGGCTTAAGTTACACAGAGCCGCACGATCAAAGCACGGGTGGGTGAAGCCTCTCCGGACAGAGAGCTCGAACTGTCACCGATTCCTCTGGCTTTGGAAAATGAACTTTAGGAGGCGCAGGAGGGCTGGGCGATGGTGCAGCTCACACAGCAGTTTGCGATGCTCGCTTAGGCTTCGCGATTTCACTGCTGGCGGTGTTTGTTGGGCTCTTGGGTGCAAAGGGAATGTGCAAAGTGCCGGCTCCGGTGGCTGCCTGGGGATCGCCCCGAGCCCGCCCCCC
>NW_008246054.1:2721131-2724078 GCF_000691975.1 Corvus brachyrhynchos
GCAGAGCCCGCCCCGGGCCGAGCCTCCAGCGGGACCGCGGCACCGCCGGCCCGAACACCCACCCAACCACCGGCCCTTCCCCTCCACAGCCAGGGCACAGAACAGCAACGAGAGCCCCAGCCAAAACCTGCGATGCTCGCAGAGTCCCAGCCGAAACCTGGGGGAATTGTGAGGTGCGAGGGGGGAAGAGGCCGCGGGCCCAGCCCAGCAGCGACAGGGATATTGTCTGGTCCATTCGCGGGTCAGCGATCCGATGGCTGTGGCTGCACCGCGGGAAGGGATGGAGAAGCCCGGTGTGCAGTTTGGCATGTCGAAATGAGGCCAAGTATCAAAAATTCACTTTTCAGTAATAGTTCCATATGAAAACAAAGTACTCCGTGTTGTGTGAGTCACTCACTGTCCATCCTCTGACACCTCAGAGATTCTGTCTATGGATTTCAGGAGATCAGCAACGAGCTGCAGGGATTCTGCTCCGGAGAGCAGCTGCCTGGAAAGGGAGAGATGCAGTGTTAGATGGGGGGACAGGCAGCCAGGCAGTTCTGGGGTGGGGGTTGCCCACACTCTGTGATCCATCAGGACTGGAGAGACTCAGAGACTCCCACTTTCCACTTATTTTTACCACCTACACTTGGAGGAAAACACACTGCAGGTAAGAACACGGAATAGCTCCTCTGGCACACAACACAAACCCCTGAGTTTCACTCCTAAAAAACCCACTGAGGACGTTTATTCGTGACCCCAGAATGTAGCCACGTGTCAGGATGGTGTCAGCAGAGCTGTCCCAGCCCAGCTCACCTGATGGATGCCCGGGAGCTGGCTGTGACCCGGAGCAGGTGCTGCAGGGCCACCTCCGCGTTCTGCTTTGCCGCAGCCAGTCCCGCCTGGCCCGCCCGCAGCGCCTCGCTCTCCAGCTTGGAATTCCTCAGCTCAGCCTGGCAGGAACGGGCAAAAACCACGTGAAACAACCACAGAGCTCCAGCAGATACTCCTCAACTAATGAATACATTCCCACAGCAGTTTATGGGTGTGTAAGGTAATAATTAACTAATCCAGACGTAGTGAATACAATAAAACAATGTAATAAATAGCAACTAGATCCCATAACCAGACTGCCTGGAGGGAGTGTCTTCCCAGAATCGTTAGGGGTGGAAGGGATCCCCAGAGATATCCAATCCAACCCCCTGCCGAGGGTCACCTAGAGCAGGTGACACAAGAATGTTTCCAGGTGTGTTTGGATGTCTCCAGAGAGGGAGGCTCCATGCATTCCCTGGACAGTTTGCTCCAGGGTTCTGACACCCTCCATGGAAAGAAGTTCTTCCTCCTTTTAGTTTCTGGCCATTGCTCCTCATCCTGTCACTGGGCACTGCTGAAGAGTCTGGCACCATCCAGGCCCTCCCAGCTTCTGACAGGATACCACAACTCCCAAGCCTTTACTGAACCTGAAAACATGCTCAGCATTTTCCCAAGAGCCTACAAAAATCTTGCAATATCCTTTCCACTGGCTCAACTCCGAGAGGTGTCCCTGCAGCCCCAGCAATGCTGCTCTGTACCTGGAGCAGTGCATTTTCCTGTCTCAGTTTGGCAGTGCTGTTCTCAGCTTTGACAGCCCGTTTCTGCAACAGAACAGAGATTATTGAAACCACAGCGTGCTGAGGCTAAACCAGGCAGCTTTGAGCTACATGGGAATGAGTGATTCCAGCACAGAACTTGGAGGGATATGGTTTGTGTTACACCATGCCATGTTCTGAATGTTTTAGGAAGTAGGAACAGCCCCCTCCTTCCCTCCTCACTGCTTCTTTCTGGCATCTGCAGAACCTCCCCACCCTCACAGGGAAGAATTTCTTCCTGACATCTGATCTAAACCTAAGACCAGCACTTACAGTCATCAGCTGGAGATTCTGCTCCACATGCTGCACCATCGCTTCCAAATCCCGCGCTTCTTTTTCTTCTTTGATTTTGTTTTCCTCAAGCTTTTTCTCAAGCTTCCTCATGCTTAAAAAAACAATAGATGGCATCCAGTAAGCACTTTTACCATTAAATACTTCAGGAAGGAAATTCTAGGAAAGAATCAAGAATCTCATTGTTATAAGGAAAATTAATTCTTCCCAGAGAACTCCAGTTCTGGGGTGTGGCTCAGGGGATTTCTCTGTTCCACATCCACCAGCATTAATAGGAGCTGAGTGAGAAACACACAAACACACTCACATGTCAGCTGGCTACTAACTTTCCAAGACTTTTTCAATTAAAAAAGACAGGTTTGCTGATGCAGTTTTTAATAAATAGGATAGATTTCAACTCCATTTGTTTTCTTTAAGGATGCTGTTTCTAGTGAGCACCTCTTCTAAGCCAACCCCTTACATGGTTATTTCCCCCCACACTGTGGCTCACGCACTTGTCTGCTTGAGTTTCGGACAGAATCTGAAGCTTATTGATCTTGCTTCTCAAAATAGCATTCTCTTCTTTTAGCTAAAAAAAAACCCAAACAAAAACCTCTCATTAGGATTGGGGTTCATTTTTGCAACAATACCAACAATCCAAGGTCAACAACAGAACATTCAGCTTTAACACTGGAAATTCTTGCACTTTCTAATACATTCAAGCTTAATTTTACCTTCAGTTTACCCATCTGGAAACCACTTCACTAACCCTGTGGGGCACAGGAATGCGACACTGAACCACCAGTGCAAACGTGGCTAATTAATGCTGCCAATTCGAAACATGACCTCAAGGGCCAGGAGCACGAGGAAGTCACCTGGGTCATGCGCGGGGCAGCAGGACAGAGAAGGTACTGGACCTGATTCATGCTGAAAAGCACATTTCCAGACCTAATTCTCTTCCTCAGCATCTCTTGGTGGCAGCAGGCGGTGACATCGAGTTCTGTAACAACCTGGCGCGCAGCTCGGGGCTCGCCTGACAGAGGCAGGAGCCGGGAGGGCGGGCAGCGCTC
>NW_008246054.1:2724979-2729244 GCF_000691975.1 Corvus brachyrhynchos
GGCAGGGAGGCCCCGCCGGGGGCGGGGGGCAGCCGGCGGGGGCAGGGCTGCGGCGGTGTCGCCTCGGCTCCCCCCGAGCCGGGGGTCTGTTTGTAAGGACCGGGGGTGTGAAAGTCACGCTGGTTTATTCTCTTCTTTATGCCAGTTCTGGTGAATTCGGGATCAAGACACGAAGCGAAATACCTCAGTGGTATCTCCCACTTCTTGGAAAAGCTGGCTTTCTCCGTGAGTACTGCCCTGGACTCCCCAGGGGTTCCCAGACCTGCACGGGGCAGCGAGGGAGAGCAGCCAGGAAGGGCCTGACCCTCAGGGCTCTCTGCACTCGAGCTGTTTAAACCGTGGTGACAGAGTTAATAGAGTCACAGAATATTAATTTCTTGTTAATTATCACGGCTGTAATTATATTTTGGAAGTCTCTGTGCTTTCACCTGCAAGGTTGGCAAGTCGTGATCAAATTATTTGACTAAAAGGATGTAGATGATAGTCTGGGCTACGCTGAAGGGTTACAAGCAGTTATTGCTTTATTAATTAATAACACTGGTATCTTCTTTCTTAGTCCACAGCTCAGTTTGGCAGCAAAGATGAAATTCTCCTCACCTTAGAGAAGCATGGAGGCATTTGTGACTGCCAGGCATCGAGGTGGGATGCTTCTGCTGTTACCTGGTGTTGTAGCACTGACAACACTTTGAGTCTTTTTTTCTGGTGTGGGGCACAAAAAGCCACTTTTTGTTCCCAAGCAGCAGCAATCCATTTGCGGTGGCTGCTGGGAAGCTACAAAAGTGAGCCTGAAAGGATTATAAAATTCAGATCTATTGAATTTAATGATTAAACAATTAAATAATTTAATGATTAAAACAGCTTCATCTGTGATTTCCTGATACTGAGGTGACACTGAATGATCCCAGAAGTGACTTCTCAGTGCAGAACCTGTTTTTTGTGTTGCAGGGACACCATCATGTACGCAGTGTCTGCTGATGCCAGAGGCCTGGACACCGTGGTCAACTTGCTGGCTGATGTAACGCTCCAGCCCAGGTTATCAGGTCTGGGAACACAATTCTCTGCCTCAAAAAAACATTTCCAACAGATGGCTTGCTCTCAAGAGCTCAGAATTCTTGAAGAAGTGAGCTTGCAGCAGCTGGGTGTTTTGTGTAGGGTTGCCATCCCTTGCTTTGTCTTGTTGCAGATGAAGAAATTGAGATGACCCGAATGGCCATAAGGTTTGAGCTGGAGGATCTGAATATGAGACCTGACCCAGAGCCTCTCCTCACAGAAATGATCCATGCGGTAACACACTGGAAATTCCACCCTGTGTGCAGCCTCCTGCTGCATTCTCTTCCTCATGGTCTTTTTGGCAGCTTCAGGGTTTATTTTAGACTGTTCTAAATTCAGATTTTTTTGTGTGGGGGGGAGAATTTGGCTGTCCCTTCACTCTGAAATCCAGCATTCCACACAGGTGGAAGATTCTAACCCAAGCTAAAAAATAAATCTATCTGTAACTTCTCTTTATTGATGTTGGTGACAAAACCTTACTGAGTTGCACTGACATTAGCGAAAAAATGCTCAGCCTTTCCTCTCTTAGAAGTGGGCTTAATTCCAAAACAAAAACGGGTTTAGAGAGGGGGTTTAGGGAAAAATGAAGTGATATTTGTGACTTTAATGTCTCTGTTCCCTTTTAGGCAGCCTTCAGAGACAACACAGTGGGACTGAACAGGTTCTGCCCCGTGGAAAACACAGACAAAATCGACCGGGACGTGCTGCACTCGTACCTGAGCAGTTACTACACCCCAGACAGGATGGTGCTGGCCGGGGTGGGCATTGAGCACGAGCACCTGGTGGAGTGTGCCAGGAAATACCTGCTGGGGGTGGAGCCCGTGTGGGGCACTGGGCGGAGCAGGGGCGTGGACAGGTCTGTGGCTCAGTACACCGGAGGCATCGTCAAGGTAAATGGTGCAGGTGGCATCAAGCATCTTGCTCATTTCTCTGCAGGCTTTTGCTTTTCTAAAGTTACATTTCATGAGTATGAGCCCAAACTGGCCATGGCAGCTGTTAATTGTGATGTGGTAATTATTGGGAATGTATCAAACTGGGTACAACAGGGAAAATTGGTGTTAATAATCTGTCTGCTCTTCCCACAGGTGGAAAAAGACATGTCAGATGTGAGTCTGGGCCCTACTCCTATCCCAGAGCTCACCCACATCATGATTGGGTTAGAAAGCTGCTCATTTTTAGTAAGTATTAACCTAAAGTCCTGCATTTTGGATGCCCTGTACTTGGAGAATCCCAGGAACACTGACATTACACAGACATTAACATTTTTGCTGCTGCACATAAAAACAAGCAGCTTTTTCCATGACATTTTGCTGAAGGCCTTGACCTTCAGACTCCTCTTGTGCTGTGTTTTTTTTCTCCCCTTTACTCACCCCAGACCCTTGAGAACTCTGCCATTACCTGACTGAGTTTCTTGTTGCAATCCAGGAGGACGATTTCATTCCTTTTGCGGTGCTAAACATGATGATGGGAGGTGGTGGCTCTTTTTCAGCTGGAGGGCCTGGCAAGGGCATGTTCACCCGGCTGTACCTCAATGTGCTCAACAGGTTGGTTTGTCTTGCTGTTGAGGGGTGGCAGAAACAGTCCTGTAGCAGGTTCACATGGGGAAAAAAAAAATGAAAGCAACCCCCCCAGGTTTTACATCAGCTTATTCTGCTTGGAACGTGGGACTGGTTTGTCAGTTGGCATTTTGAGAGGGTGAAAGTACAGGGCAGAAGTGACCAGGAATCCTGTTTTCTTCCACTTGTCCTATCCATGCTTTAATCAGGGGATATTAACAGGATTGGCTCTGTTCCGTCCTGGGTTTGGTCTCAAGGATTCAAGTGGAGAGAGGGGTGTAGATGCCACATGCATAAATTGTCAGAGGCAGGGATTGACAATTCTCATTGCACTGCTGAGAATCCTGAAAATGCACTAGGAGGGAGCTCACTGATGATGTTTGTTTTAATTTTTGCATTGTAAATTCTGGTTTTTAAATTTTAAAATACTGTTTGTATTACTCACAGGCACCACTGGATGTACAATGCCACCTCTTACCACCACAGCTATGAGGACACAGGTCTCCTGTGTATCCATGCCAGTGCAGATCCAAAACAGGTACAGTCCTGTACTCACAGACAGGTGTCCTTAAACAGTAACCACATCACTCAGTACCACGCAGTGGTGTTGACACAAGAAGCATCGTTCTGATCTTCTTTCCATGATCTGTTTTTCCCAGGTTCGGGAGATGGTGGAAATCATCACCAGGGAATTCATCCTCATGGCAGGAGCAGTGGGAGAGGTCAGCAGCACATTTGAACTTGCAGATGGTCTTTGAGCTGAAATAATCCTTGGAAGTGTCCAAGGCCAGGTTGGATGGGGCTTGGAGCAACCTGGGATAGTGGAAGATGTCCCTGCCCGTGGCAGGGGTGGGGCTGGATGGGGTTTAAGGTCCTTCCCAACCCAAACCAGTCTGGGATTCTGTGAATGCATTGCACTGACTGTGCTAGAATGGGTTTTTATAGACAAGTTTGTTGCATTTCTGTAAAAGAATACAGCAACATGAGCAATGCATCCACAAAGGGAGAGGTGTCTGCAGAACTCTTCCCTGTTACCTTGTATTAGAGAGCAGCAACCAGAATTTTTTTCATTTCCTGCTCATTCACAGGTAGAACTTGAGAGAGCAAAGACACAGCTCAAGTCCATGCTCATGATGAACCTGGAGTCTCGGCCAGTGATCTTTGAAGATGTGGGGAGGCAGGTTCTGGCAACCAACACAAGGAAGCTACCTCACGAGCTCTGTGCCCTCATCAGTGAGTAGACAATGCTTTGCCTTGCCTTGAGGGAGCTGTAGGTACACTTAAAATATTCTTGTAGCACTGGCGAATTGCCTTTGAAAGCCTGGGGGCATAAATACTACAGAAATACATTTCAGACTGAGCTTAATTGCTTTCAAGCTAACACAGGGGCTTACTTTAGTCAGAAGGGAAAACCAGAATCATGGTAGAGAAGGTCTGGAGTTGGTTTTCTGAGCATCAGCCTAAAGCTGCTTTGTGCTGTTCACAGTGGAGTTGTCACACCTCTGCCTTTTTTCTGTCTGCAGGTCAGGTGAAACCCACGGATATCAAGAGGGTGGTGACTAAGATGCTGCATAAGAAGCCAGCAGTGGCTGCCCTGGGTGACCTGACAGATCTGCCCACGTATGAGCACATCCAGGCTGCTCTCTCCAGCAAGGATGG
>NW_008246054.1:2729368-2740271 GCF_000691975.1 Corvus brachyrhynchos
GGCTCTAACGCCTCGTCCGATAGAGCAGCACCTCCTGCCCGGCCTCAGACTCCCTTCTTTTTTAATGGTTTTTTTGATTTTCATGTTGCTGTACCACCCTCCCTCCCCCCAATGCTCCCAGGCATTCTGTGCAACCATGGAGCTGAGCAAAGCTGCTTTGGAGCACTGGACTGTGAAGAGCTCGTGTAAGGAGCCAGCCCTGGCTCCAGAGGAGGAGTTTGAGCCTCTGAGTAGGTCACAAGAGGAGATGGTGTTGACACCCTTCTCTTGGCTTTGGGGAGAACAGAGCAAGCCAAAATATTCATCACTACAGTGAAAGCACATCTCTGAGCAGTCAGTCACTGCTGTGCTGCCTCTTCATCACCCCAGCAGTGGAAGTGGGGCTGTCACACGAGGCCCCAGTGTGCCCTTCCTGAGGAATGCGTGGCACCTTAAAGAGCTTGGTTTACGTGTCTGAATTGAAAGAATATTTATAACTGTTACCAAGGTGAACAAAGACTTGGTCAGACTAAATTAGGAAAATAATAGTTATTGTCCCCAGTGAAGTTTGGCAAAAATGTCCTGCAATCCAGGTTTTGTTACAAATCATGGATCCATTTCATCAGTGTAATTCACCATCTGACAAGGAGTCACCCACCTGGGAATAACTTCATCATCTTGCTAGAGCTCTGAGGGAAGCAGACCCATGACAGAACCAGTTTTCTGTGGAGTTCCTCTGCAGAGGTACTGTACATAATGGACACTTGCTTGAGAATGAGAATGATCCTATTCTTCAGGTTTTTCACTTGGACATGAACTGTGCTAAAGAATAAAAGTTCTTTTCCTCCAGCGTTGCTATACAGTTATTAAAATATGAGTTGCTGCTGCTGCTGCACCTTAAACTTGTGCCTCATTTCCTCAGTGTCACCCAGATGGACTTAAGGCCTTGCAAAAAGAAGACACAATCATCAGTCTCACAGCAGAGATGTGGCTCAACTGAAAGGCAAGATGATAAAATGACAACATTTAGAAATGTGATCTTGACTGACACCATGTCACAGAAAGCCAAGTGCCACACGTATGGCATACTGAAGAAATGGAGACTCAAAAGAGGAATAAAACACTGGATTTATATAATCCCCTAATACACGGGTGTAAAAATACAAGACAGCTGTGTTGCAGCACTTCACTGCTAGATGTGTATGGTAAGGAGCAATCCAGCTGGGAGCAGAGCACTGTGAGGCTGCTGTTACCTGCTTTACCCCATCCTTTCCTCATGCAACTCAAAAGAAAACATGTTGCATTGCTTCCTGCAGAGCCCACAGTGTGGAAGTCCTGTTCAGTTGTTGTGTATGTTTGTGAGGAAATAAAGAGACCTCTGAACAACTGAAGCAAGTAGTAAGAGTTCTGAAATTCATCTGCCAAGGGTTTCTTGAACTGGCAGGTGGAACATACTTTGTTCAATGCAAACAATTCCAGAGAAATCTGTCCCGCTCCTCCAGCTGAAGACAAATGGCCCAGGTCACCCAAACATGCACCATGCAAAGAACTCTGGTTCTGACAACAATAAAAGCTGGTTCTCAGTTAAGGTATTGCATTAATTTATTTTTATTCCTTTAAAAAGAAAGGAAATCCAAATACCTGATGGCTACAGACAGGTCAGTGCCATAAATGTACCGCAGAACAGGAGCCTGTCTTGGACAGGTTGCATAGTCAGCAGCACTTCCTCCAAGGTGTTTGCATGATGTTTTAGGTCCTAAGGTGATTAACGATCCCATCTGTGCCCATGAGGAGTTCTTAATTATTAGCTGTACTTAACATTTTACCAGTGCCATACTGGTCCTTGTAGTATATATAGCCTTAAGACAACACTACTTCAAAAATAGCAAGTTATTCACAGTTTACTGATTTGGAAAAATAAAACCAAAAGGAATTGACTGTGATTGGAGGTAATGGAGCTGTGTGGAGCTGAGTGGCTGCAGTTGCTCTGCAAACCTCCCTGGTGCACTCACTTGACATCACTTTGGTGAAGCATCACACAGTGCCTGTTCTGAGACCATGATTTCCAGCTCCTGCTGCTGAAGGCAGGTAGTGTTTAATCAGCCCTGGGGAGGACAAGTGAGTTCAGGAAGGGATTGCTTCAAGCAGTCTCAGCAGACAAATATATGGCCTGAGAGTTTGGTATTTACCCCCTTAGTAACAGAAGGCCTAGAGAATGGTTATTGAAAGGCAATGTTTCTACACTTCAATGTACAGGAGTACATTCACACACAATTTGCTGTAGAGGACCCAAAAAGCCCAACACAGGAGCACCATCCAGACACAGAACTGCCCAAGGCCATGAACTGGTCCCTGTTACTCATTGTACAGAATACCAACGCTTGGCTACAGAGAAGGAGCAAACCCAACCCCACACTGGATGTAAGTGAACCTGATCAAACCAAAGAGACAAACGGAATTCACCTTTCTGCAGGCTTTTCTTAGGTCCCCTGCCCTGGGTGATGCCAGTTCCAGCAGCTGTGCCCCTGCATGGAGGGGAACCAAGGGTCTGCACCCAGTGGCTTCCTAAGATAGTCTGGTTAAAAAGAAATCAATTACACCAGTTGGGATGGATGTCTTAAATAACTGACTCCTTTTCTTCGGCAGAAGCACTCGAGCTACATGGATTAGCTCATGCAAATGAATCCAGGATGAGGTTTAAGACATTCTTCACAAGCCACAGCAACTGCCAGAGGTGCTTAAGCAGACAATTCCCTGCAGAGTTTGCCAAGGCCTGAAATCCTCTTTCAGAGCACCTCTACCACGAGCATTGCAGAGCTCCCAGCTCAAGAAATGCTACATATGCTGCTGGATCTTTGGTCCTTTTGTTCCAGGCGTTTCTGAAGTTCCCTTGTAGTCCGCCTCCTTATTCCGATTAAATACAGATCTCTGTCAAACTGCCCTGCAGCCAGTGGGATGCTGCAACAGAAGCACAAGCCAGCAGGTCAGGGCATGAATGCATTCTTGTTTGCCCAGCATTTCCCTACTACTTCATACAACAAAGGCCACAAACCTAATTTTTTCTTTCTTAAGGCATTCAGCTACTGCTGTGGGAGAAACAAGAGTTGTTCTTCCATGGCAACAAGTTAAGGTTTTTCACAGTACTTTAAAATGCTGGTTTGTAAAAGGGAAATGCAATGTAAAAGGGAAACTTTAAATTTTAGCATGAACTGGCCTGCATTCATACATAGAGGACTGACTTTATGACTCTAAACTAAAGCCCACTCATTTGAAAAGCTAAACCAGGTTACTGCTAATTTGGTGTACTCACTGGTGTGGTTCACCTCAACAATTCTTACCTTGGTCTGTTTTAGGGAGGCCAGAGGAAACCTGAACAGCCCATCACACACTGCTGTTTAATGGGTAATTAATATCCATAAACAAAAATTCCCATTTGTAATTGCACTGTTGATTAAATACTTTGAGAAATCACTTTTCTTGATACTCAGGTCTTGAAAACCCTGACCATTGTTACTCACAAAAAAGAGAATAATTTCAGTGATTTAACCACATTTTTTATAGAGTTCTGCTAATGCAACAGGCTACAGTAGGACATTAAGAACTTGGAGGATCTCAAAATACTCCATTGACATCCAGCTGTGCTGAAATGCAGCCACCACTGGGGAAGGAAAACAGAACTGATCCCAAAGAGGGAACGAGGAAGAGGAAATCTGCCCATGCTGACAGGGAAAACAAAGAGCTGCATCCCAGATAAAACACAGGTTTATATTCAATTCCAGTGGGCTCTGTTTATCCCCCTCAGAAGGATTAAAGGACCTGGCAGCAGGGATTTCAGCTGTCAGTGCAAGGTTTAAGCTCTTACTGCTCTGACCATGGGCATGTACTGGGTAAAACTGCAACAGGCTGCAGGGAACTACGAGGGATAGACACAGAATATCCTTGAGATCACTGGAGCCATGAGCAGTCAGTGGAGCTGCATAAGGAGCTACTCACTTGTCTCTGCCAGGCCTCAGCTTCACACGAAACAAGGCAAACACAGGCCTGTGGTCCGAGGTTTTGATGACAGGACAAGAGGAATACTTGACAGCCTGGATGTCATCCTTGTAGCGGCTGCGAAACACGACCCGGTCCTGGGGACAGGGAGACAGGGGACAGTGATGGTGACTCCCTCTGCACATCACCCACCCTGGGAAGCAGCACTGGCTCACAAGAGACAAATCCATTCATTTATCACACTCCACTCAATGGAATTAAGGTGTCTTGGATGGGGATCCATTCATGAAGTGTCTGGTTCCAATAGCTCTTCTGTGCTAGCTCTGAGCACAGGGGAGAGCCCACTCAAACAGGGAAAATAAGGTTAACAGGCTGTGCCAAACTCTCCCTGTGCTCACAAATTCAACAGTCCTTTCTTCCACAAGTCCCAGTTGCCCTTAAGCAACGAATCTCGGCACAACTGAATCCCCTTTGACTTTTGAAATCATCCCTTACCGTGTAGGAGGGAGTCCTTTGCTTGGAAGTGGTGTCATAGCTGTCCTTTCCTATGTCAAACTTGTAGGAAGGACGAAAATGGATATCAGCCTCTTGGAATCCTTTGAAAATAGACCCTGTGAGGGAAGGGGAGAACAGCATGAACAAACTGCTCCTTCCTGACAACTGGGCACTGTGTCTACTAATGCTGGCTAGAAACAACAGCCATGTACATCCCAGAAAAACCTGGGCTTGGGCTCCAGAAAGGAAGCAAGCTCCAGTCCTGACTAGAGAGGATAAAAAATACCCAGTGGCTGTTTAGTCAGTGGCCAACTGAACAAAGAACAGCTGATCCATGCACTTCCCCTTCCACTGAAAGCTCGTGCTGCTTTGCAGATGCTGTTCAAATCTAAATTCCCTGGACACTGGGACAGAACGATGCCCAGGTTACAGAGGAGTCAGATGAAACAGCAGCAAATGGCCTGGGAGGTTACATTATACAGAGCAAACTGCTATGGCAAAAGGTCCCTTGACACACTGCCACTGTATTTCACAACTGCTGACTCCCTTTTTTAGGGAACTTAACCAAAGAAAGCAGGAAAGGTCTCCAGGAAATGGGGATTGGGCTGACATTACTCCTGTGTGTAGGTATCTTTGTTCCTGGAGAGGAGGGAGATGAACAGCTGCCCCTTACCCCGACTCATCTCACTGGTCAGCTGGTCATACACCAGGAGCTTGGACACATCTGTGCTCGGGTTCTGGTTCAGGATGGAATCCACAGTCTCCCGATCCTTATTCAGCCGGAAGTTGAAGTCACCAAACCAGAAAACTTCATCAAACCGAGTTGTGACATCACCTGCAAATTCAGACCACAAATGTTCAAGGGATGCTGCTGAATGTGTTCGAGGAAATTCATTCTTTTCACTACCAGGAGATGTGACACCGAGTATGTTTTCTACCTGTGATCACCACTGAATGTGGGAATTAAAAAGCCAGGATAAAACAGAAGTGTTAAAACTTACACAAAAACCTAATGCTACACTGCAGATAAAGAGTATATTCAATTTTCTAGTAAAAGGACCTAATTATTTATCTGGGCATCAAGTTGTCAGCACAGTATTAGGAAATGAGAATGGAATTTGGCAAACAATGCTCTGACCTGTGTACATTCAAAGTCACATAAGGCTTCTTCTCTTAAGCTTTGAAATAAAGTAATTCCTGATTCTAGAAAACACTTGGAAAGTGAAACACATCTGTAATATTCATAATAATTAAATGAAAGTTATCATATTGCTAAAAAAATACATCATGTAAAAATTCCCTTTTGAATTTTCTCTCTCCCATTTTTTTTCTCAAATTCCCTTTTTTAAGAAAAAAAAAAAAATCATGGGAATAATAACTACCCTCAGACAAAAAGAGCTGTGGTCTCTTTTTACACTGTCTCAAGTGATAACTTTTCTTGTCTCTTTCTCAGTGCAGTCTGAGAGACAATGCACAGACTCTGCTGATCTGGGCTCCCACACGCTCATGGTTTCACACTTACTAGAACTGGATCGATATGGATTTGTGTCCGGAACATTCTTGGGAAGTGTAAGGGCTTGAATGGTTTTATTGTAGTCCAGTTTCCTCTCATTTACTTTACTGTCCCCAGCTGCAAGACAGAAACCCCATTACTGCCAGGAATGAATGATTTTCATTCAATGACCATTTTTGGTTACACCAGGAGCTTCCGAAGGGCATCACCCATTTTCCACATGTAAAATGTGACACTCTGGGAGCGTCTGCACTGAATAATAATGACAGAAAGTGTGGAAAAAGGGATACAATGGTGCAGAGTTCATTTCTGTTTCCATAAACACAGTTCTTTTGTAAGTTTGTTACCAAACAATCCTCCTCCCTTATCCTTCTCAGCTCAGCAATCCTGAGCTTTGGCTTCAGCCTGTCCTGCTTTTTCACCTCTGTACAGCTCCCTCCCCTCCTCCCTCAGCCAGGACACTCATAGCAAGATTGCAAATGTCTCACATGTGAAGTGAGAGGTGATGAAGAGAAAGGAGGTCCCAAAAAACGTGAAGCAGATTCCCAGAGCTCCCTTGGTTTTGATCTGAGACACGATTCGAGTTGTCACCGTGGCATACTCCACTTCTGGAAGGATGAAAAGAAGATGCTATCACTGCAATGCTTCTGAGAGTGAGCAGGGAGGTTAGGAGAGGGAGAAAAGGGCAGGGCACAGGCTGGCAGCAGTGCCTTCAGCTCCCCACACACCTGAGCAGAACCAGATGAGGTCCCTGCGGATGAACACGGACATGTAGAGCACTCCGTGAGCGGCCGAGTGCAGCAGGACGTAGTGGGGGCCCAGTGTCTCCTGCAGGCGGATCTCCCACTCTCTTCTGCAGGAAAGAACAACAGCTGGATCACACAGACAGTACAGGAGACAACAACCAGGAGAGGAGATCAGCATTGTGCACACAGAGCAATCCCTCTCATACAGAACTACAAGTCATAAGCAGAACCTGCACTGAACTAAGGGGTGGCTGCTGAAATCAGTAGAGCTTTGCCATCAGCTGCCCCGACAACAAGATGGAATTCTGCATGCTCAGAGAAGCTGTTCCATCCCCTGGCAGTGCTCAAGGCCAGGCTGGACAGGGCTTGGAGCACCCATGTCTAGTGGAAGGTGTCCCTGCCCACGGTAGGGGGTGAGACTGGATGGGCTTTAATGTCCCTTCCAACCCAAACCATTCTGGGATTTTATGATTCACAGATCTCTGTGACTTTTTCCTCTAATCCCATTTCCTCTGGTGTTCGTGCAATAGAATTAAGTCTTGTTAAATTGACTGATTATTGCAAATATTAAGAACATAATGGGGACTATTTCTAGTCTAATTCAAAGCAAAATGATTAGTTAACAATAAAAGAAGATGGTTCATTACATTGTTTTTGCTACCTGTCTGGACAGCCTTCTTGAACCCCAATGACATACATGTCCTGGGCAAAGTCTGGATCTGTTGGCAATAAGAAGTCATCCAGATTCACTGGAAGTTCCTATTACACAAGAAATTTAAAACAAAAAGAAAGAAAAGCAGTGTTAGTTATGCAAAGATTTACTAGAAAAATACCTTGCAATTTGACAAAGACGATGACTCAGGTTGACAAGGAACATAGTCATGAACAAAAAAGCATCACCCCAATCCTTGCAGTAGAGCTGGGCTAACTTTACTGCTGTCAAAAGACCTGTGAAGACTTCTGTGCACTTACCTTCTGACCCTGCATGTTCCAGGTGGCCACAAAGATTCCGATGTTCCGATCAGGGAAATACCTGCTAAGTTCTTCTGCTCCCATTAAGGCACCACTTGCCAGAAGGCTGCCTTCCAAATAGCTCCTGTAGACAGAAGACCCAAAAAAGAGCATCTGAGGAATGGGCATGGCAGCTGGGATACTGATTTGTAATGCTTGAAACTTGAAGTAATCAAGAATATACCTTTAAGAAGAAGGAATTTAATATTTATATATTGTTCTGCTTGCCTAAAGTTCCTTCCAAAGCCAGGACACAAGGGTGATAGCGAGGCTGATGCTGCTCAGGTTGGGTGATGAGAAGGCTGAAGCCATCAAAGTCTTCAGCCCCACTAATACTCATCCAGAGAGAGAACAAAGAAATTGGTTTGATAGCCTCAGGTTGCCCAGAGAAGCTGTGGCTGCCCCATCCCTGGAAGTGTTCCAGGCCAGGTTGGACGGGGCTTGGAGCAACCTGGGCTAGTGGAAGGTGTCCCTGCCCATGGCAGGGGGTGGGGCTGGGTGACCTTTGAGGTCCCTTCCACCCAAACCATCCTGTGTTTCCATTACATTTGAGTACCTTGAAGCAGCTCAGCTTACTTCAAACATAAAAACAGCTCCACCATTTCCAGTGTTCCGGCATCAAGTTTCCCCTAACCAAAAACTCAAACTCACATCCTTCCTTCAATTCAGCTCATCAAATCACCTTCAAGAAAATAATTTATTGAGCCTGAGGTCTCAAAGCATCCCATTTGGGAAGGACAGATGCATCCCACAGCACGTGCCCCTCTGAAGGACACGCTTACAGAGGTGAGGGATGCTGGCACAGGGACTGCATGTTGAATAAGCATTTTTAATCTTGCTTAAGCTCTGCAAATAACGAAGAGAGAATAATGTCAGGGAGTTCTGGGCAACCCAACACTGCCCACCTGGCTCCAGCTGCTTAAGGGAGGAATGGGAAAGAAAACCCTGTGGCAAACAAGTAACAATCTATCTTTGAGGCTTTTTTTAGTAGTTAGTAGCACTTTAATTGATCTCAGAATTATTTCCCCTCTACTACTGACTCCCATGCTTTGGATCAATGATTAGATTTTTCCCTCCTGGAAAAGCTGGGGCAGAGGAGCTCCTGTGGGATACTAGAGTAGTTCCCAATACATAATTTGATCCTGCTGGAAGCCAAACAAGTGCAACATCTGCTCAGCACCTCACAGGACTTGGATAATACTGCATGACAATTTCAATTTAAAATATCTGGTGTTATTTTTTCAGCAATTTATCATTTCAGTTCAAGCCCAATGTACTTTTAGATTTTTCTAAAAAATAGTTTTGCCAACTGCTGGCTTGCACAGCTACTGCTTCTTAATTCTCAAAACAGATTATGTAAACATTGCAAGCAAACTGACAGCAAATCAAACTCGTATTTAAGAAAATACTCAGCTAAAAGGAGCAAATGTACCAATCTCTTCATCTTCCAACTGTTTCCAGTCCCCACAGCAGGTTAAATAACACAGACCGGCTTTTGTGCTTTTCCAGGAGCTCAGAAGTTCCCTGCCCCTGCCCAGTGGGATTCTCCTTCCCTGCCAACACCCCAAACTCTGCCAGGAGAAGCTGGGGGAGCCCTACCTGCTGCGAACATCCTTGGCTCGAATGGGAGTGAGCACGCTGAAGGTGGATTTCATGGAGTCTGTGGAGCAATTGTCAAAGAGTGTCCCATTGCCCTGCAGCTTGGAGTCGCTGAGGCTGCTGCTCACCCTCCCAAACTTGTGCTGAGAATAATGTCGGTAATCCAGACAATCTGAGTCGATCCTATTAGCTGTCCTCAGGGAGTGGGAGGCCACGTTGAGCTCCATGGGGGGCAGGGGGCGGGCCGGCATGATTTGGGACAGCCGGGGTTTGCCCCCCGCGAAACCCTTCCCCCGCAGGAGCCCCCCAAAGGCACTGGAGATCTCGGAGGCTCGTTTGCCCAGGTCCGAGGCGCCTCCCCTGCTCTTCCCCACGGGACTGGCTTCCAAGGCGTCTGGTGAACTGGGCAAGGAATCCTGCTGGCAGCAGGGATTGCAGGGGCTGGCCCTGCCCCTGGTGGGAGGGCTGGGGGACGCTTCCCGCAGGGAACCGTTGGAGGAGCTCGTCTCGTTGGGATCAGTCAGACTTTCCTGGCTTGTCCTGAACCGTCTCCACCTCCTCCAGCTCTTCTCATCCAGGGATGCAGCACGCTCCAGCCGGGGCTTCCGAGGGGGCCTTGGAGTGATCGATTTAATTTTCATATTGGCTTTGAGCTCTTCCGGCAGAAGCTTTAAGGTCTCACTTACGGACGTGCTTATTTTCGGAGGTGCCCCCTCGCCCCCAGCCTCCTTCTTGGCTGCTTTTCCAGCTTTTTTTGCCTGCAGGTCCTGTACTGCTCCACCCTCCATGCTCCGAGTAAGACACACCCTTGAGTGCTGTGGAAATCCATTTGGAGTACTCATTGTCCCCTAGGTACCAGCTATGGATGCTGCTCCAGACGAAAACTTCCTCAAAGCATGGTTTCCTTCCCTTTACCACCCTGTGGGATCACAGGGCTTTACTCAGCCAGCAAGACATGGGAACTGCAGACAGCTCAGCCTTTAGCTGGGAATGAAGGGCAGGTGAATGTGCAGGCAGATGCATCGTCTGCAAAATTCCAAGACGTGGGATACCTGGATTCCCCCAAGAGAAAGATGTAAGAATGAAAAGTTATTGAGCTGCAGACTACTCCTTGGTCAGAAAGCATCTCCTTGCAGAACCTCTTTCTAGCACAACTCAAACCTTAACGTGACCTTGTTAGAAAATCACTGTTATTTCCCGTTTTTCCCCCAAAAGCAGAGCAGAGAAGTGACCTCCACACTGCTGCAAGCATCACGGCTGTGTACACCCTTCTTTGAGAAAAGGCTGTGTGTCCTGTTAGCACGAAAGGAAATTTAAACTACACAGAAACCGCAGCTCGTTGTCCTTGCTGTACACAGGCGTCACCAGCACAACCAGCCCGCAGCACCGGCTGCCCGAGGCCAGGAAATTTCCAGTGATCCCACAGCCAGGAAATCGCTGCCGCCTTCTCCTGCCTTGCACCAACCCCGCTCACTGCCGCTGACACCGAGACACCCCAGGGGTGGGTTTAGGGTACGGAAAAGGGGTTCGACTACATTTCTACACGAGGGAAGCACCTCGTCATTCT
>NW_008246054.1:2740647-2743111 GCF_000691975.1 Corvus brachyrhynchos
GCGGCCTTTGAAAAGCAGCTTAAAATAAACGTTTTACACTTAAAGAAATTTTAGAAGTTGCCTAGATTAAGCCTAAAGCTTCAATTTTGAACAGTTCAATGAGCACAGAATCGCAGACTGGTTGGGGTTAGTAGGGAGCTTAAAGATAACCCAGTTCCCAACCTTTGCCAGAGGTAAGGACACCTTCCACAGGCTCCAAGCCCTGTCCAGACTGGCCTTGAACACTTCCAGGGATGGGGCAGCCACAGCTTCTCTGGGCACCCCGTGCCAGGGCCTTGCCAGCCTCCCACCATCCCATCTAAACCTGCTCTGATGCACAAGCACCTTCCAAACAACCAACACTCCAGGCTGCCTTTCCTCACACAGATCATTCCCGGACAAACAGGAGAGGTTCCTCCACCCAGCTCACTGAAACAATAACCACAAGAAGAAAGTAAAATGTGAAAGTGCTCCAGAGCGCAAAATATTTTATTTAAGAATTTACAGTGTCAAATCTTACACTTAGGAAAGACAGCTGCTCCCAGCTCAGAGGGAGCCTCCTTTGAACGAAGTTGTTTGGCAGTCTCTACTGAAAGGAGAAAATAATCAGCAGCCTGGCTGGACTAGAGGAAAGCCAAGTGTCTGATTAGGTTTCAATTATAGAAAAGTAAACCACACTGACTGCTGCTGCCCACGTCTGGAATTGAGTATGGACCAGCACCCAAAGGTTTCTAATCCCCCCAAATAGTGTTTTACTTGGGCTGCATACAAACCTTCTGGAACATACATAAGGCTATCATGATCTTAGAAAAGTGGTGTTATTCAAGAAAAGAAAAAAAAAAATAAACAACTGGGGACAAATACTGGCAATTTCACATTCGTATTACTTCTACTCCTGGGCAGAAATTCAAGTAAAATCAAATAGTTTGGTGGCAAGTTCTAAATAAAATATGGCCTAATGATTTAATAAATATTTAAAAGTTTATTTCTCTCTTTGCAGATAATTCAGATTCTTCAGTGAATATAAACGCTACATATCATGGTTTTCAAGATTTCCTATATTAAACCTAAAGATTTTAAAGTCCATCTGTAGAGGTCTAATCCACCTACTTTTAGTACGAAATTTAGCTGCTACCTATTTAAGACCTTGGTTATTTTAGTAATGGAGATTCAAGAACGGATTATTACACTGATTCTGGCACTCCAAAAAGGAAAAAATAAACAACTTCCAAGCTGTTACCCCCCAGCTGCAGAGTGCCAGCAGTTTGAGAGAAAGCAAAGTAACCGTATTGCACTTAAACAAACACTCACTCGTCAAGAGAACAGCGTCGGCTATGATACAGAGCTCCTTCCCACTATACACTTGGCTTTACAGGTAGTCTAAACCACAAACTACATACAGACTAGGAAAGATCCAAATCAAATTAGGATTAGATTACAGTCACAGTTTTCATTCAATATAGGTCGATTTATTTGGATGAGCTGTGGCCCCCTCCCCCCTCCCAAAAGCCAAACCAGCACGAGGCATCTCCTGGGCGAGCCTCTCCCAGGGGAACATCTCTGGCTCCACGCTCTGGCTGAAAGCATCACAATTGTGCATGGTCCTCTTAAGGCCACAGTGTTATCTTACAATGTGGACATGTTTTCTTTTTTAACCCCTGCTGGGAGGGGAGCATCCTTCAGAAATTAAGGAATCCCTGAAACTATGTCTCGGAAGGTCACACTAGTAAGGTTTAAAATAAACTTGAGGAATAAATTGCCTATGCAATTTACAGGTTTTGTAACAGACAGCAACTATTTCCTCTCTTGTGTCTATTCTTTATCACAGCAAAGCTATTTCTAGCCAGGTTTTGAAAAGGAAAAGTTACATATATTTCATGTTTGGTAATGGTTTGAGTAGATGAGGTGCAAGCGTGAAGATCACCCATCATTAAATTTCTGTCATGTCAACTGCAGCTGATGCCACGTGCCATAAGGCTGAAGAGTTCTTTGCATACTCAGAACATGAGTGATGATTCCAAATACAAAGCCATTGTATTCTACTTCAATGTTGGATACTTCCTCTGTCCAATTCTTCCCAGTCTTGAACTTCCAGTGGCTGCAGGAGACTGAAAAAAAGAACAAGAATAAACAAAATGTTCTGTAAAAGTGTCATGCTGGAGACAAAATTTTAAAAAATTTGGAATAAAGTTTTGAATGGAAACTTGTTAAATTGAGCAGGTTCCAGACTGATCTTTGCGGACATTTAACACTATGTGGAACAACCCTAGTTGGTAGAGCACAAAATCATGTTTTGTTCAACAGTTTTGTTCAAAATATAGAATCAGGCTGGTTTGGGTCAGAAGGGCCTTTAAGGTACATCACATTCCATCCCCTGCCATGGGCAGGAACACCTTCCACCATCCCAGGCTGCTCCAAACCCTGTCCAGCCTGGCCTTGGACACTTCCAGGGATGGGGCAGCCACAGCTGCTCTAAGAAATGTGG
>NW_008246054.1:2743234-2746788 GCF_000691975.1 Corvus brachyrhynchos
CACTGAAATTAGACAAGGGCAGAGCTCCAGTGCCTCTCCAGCATGGTCTGCTAAGTTATACAGAGCAGATATTTACAGGATATTCATAATGCCAACAACATGGAGAGCGCAGCCTATTGGAACAACTGCAGAGTGCTGGTACAGTTTGCATCCAGATCCAGAACAGGACTGGCTTCATGTAAGAATTGGCCAAACAATGTCACATGCATCAACTGCAAATAGCTCTGCAGATCCAAAGCATGCAAAACCAACACAAGACACCAGTGCAACTCCACTCAATTAGTACCTTCTGCCTTTGTTAGTACACCTCAGGACTTGCCCCAAAAGAAACATTCTATGTCAGGTTTTGCTTTACTAAGAAATATCAGAAAGGTTTGTGTCACCCCTTTGTGGTGACCCCACAGCTCTGGAACTCCCAGCAGATGAAGCATTCCTTTAATTCCTACAGGGACTTTTGCAGATGGTTTATTACCAAATTGAGACTGGCAGCAGCAGAATGACCAAGTTTTGCTTGTATTGAGTCTTTTTAGGAGGTTTGTTGGGTTTGGTTTGAGGATTTTTGAAGTATTTTGTTTAAAATCAACTGATTTCTTTAGTATCCCAGAAAAAAAAGATGATGAAATTATGTGAATATCTTAGGAACATAAATAAAAAGCATGCCTGGATTACATGCACTCTCATAAATACACAAAACTGAAGACCCTGTTTGAGTGTAAAAAGGAACACTACATCATGATCTACTTTTAATGATATTTCTGTGAAATGAGGGGGAAATGACTAAAAGTAGCATTAGTATTTGAGCAAATGCAAAATAAAGGGGGGGGGGGGGGGGGAGAGGAAGTAAATAAGTTAACATAAATGAGAATGGCCAGCCACATGTACCTGATTAAAATGCTGGCTTACTTCACGTGATAATGAACTCATTGAACTAGAGCGCGAAAGCTACAAAACAGCAAGAACACACAAATACAAAAAAACACAAATAAAAAAAGTCGTCATGCATGTCACTGCCCCAAGCTTTCAGTTGTTTTATTTCATTGTCAAAGTCTCACTGCCAAAGGTTAAACCAACTTCAAGTTAAAAAAAAACCAAAACAAAAACAAACGTAAAGCCAGAAGTTAGTTTAAATCAAAAGGACTTCTTAAAGCACGAAACTATGTAGGTATAGAAAACATTAAGTAGGAACAAAGGTAATGTTACTCTGCCTGGCACACAGCAATTTGTTTTCCTTGTGTCTTGCACTTAATATTAGTGAAATTATATGCATGCATGGAGGCAAGAAGAGACCCTTAAACTGCTACTGATATTTTACCCTGAAAAAGGCTTTTAAAAGTACTTATGTAGGAAAAGGAGATCACAGAATGTAGGACATGGAGGCTGAACTTCTCATATGGGCTTAGAGGTCTTTTCTGTACAATTCTGGAGGCAGTCAAATCCCATCTTGGCTACTCATCAGCCACTGAATCAGTTACTTGTTGTTTTAGATGGCCCATTGTAAGATCATTACAATTAACAGTAAAAGTCATTAATTAAATACTTTGCAACAAGCCTTACCTCGCCTGACTGGGAGCCATCAGGGTTAGGAACAGGAAGTCCAGATCCTGGAGGAAGGGCTGCAGGGTTTAAGTACTGAGGAAAAACAAGGCACTTCTGTTTATCACTGTTACTGTGAGGCTATTTCACACTTCCCTAGAGATCCCACTGAAGCAGAACAATGTTACAACACATCAGGCAGGTGTAACAGGCAGTGTAAGACTCTTCCCGTATTCTTGGGCCCTTTCCTGGCACATGCTGCACCCATGGAAGCTGCAGCCCTGCCAAATGAGGAAATGCAACCTCCCACTTCCATTTTCACATGCATTCCCCTTCTCCTGTTCTTTAAGTAAAACGTTAACCCACAGTCCCCACAACAATAAAATGCTTTATGTACTGTGGCTGTGAAACTGCTGCTCAGAATCATGAGGGGGGGTTTGAATAAGAAGTTTGAGTTCTATCCACAAGACATTCCTTCTAACCCACCTCTGGTTCCACAGCTGCAGCAGGGTCTGTGTTGGTTTGGTTTGCAGCTGGTGTGTGCTCTGCTGCTCCACTCCCTTCCACGGGCTGGGATTCCCCTGGAACTGCAGAGGAAATAGGATTTAGCCAAACACACCAAACCCATAAACAGCCATACAACCTCCCCACACTCGTATCCACACACCTGAGTTTGGAACAAACACGTTGGCAGGAATGGGCATTGGTGCCAAGGGGGCAAACAGGTCTGATGGTGCAGGGACAGCACCACTTGCCTTGGTGCCCCCTGGATTCAGGACATCCACGTAACGGGCTCTGTTTCCAGCTAAACCAGGAACAAAAATAAGCCTTGTGTTAGTCATGCCTGTGTCTACTTTGAAGTTTGCTGCTTAAAGCATCTTTCAGGATCAGAAAATAACACTCCAGGGACACAAACAGTAACACACCCAAGTCATGATACTGTGATGGCAGTGCAGGAGCTGGGCACGAACAAAACCAGCAACAGCCACAGTTCCACTGAGCTGCCAACTGTTCCCAAACAACCCTGGAGAAGTCAGGACTTCTGCCTTCATATTTTATGCAGAAAAGGTCTTAAATATCAGTGCTGGCTGTTACCTGCTCTCCTGGAGAACACATTGACAGAGGCACCAGGTGGGCCTCCAGGCCCAGGGGGAGCAGCCTGAGCAGCTTTAGGAAATCCTGTTGGAGGTGGTGGGGGAGGTTTACTCTGCAGGGAGACAAAAAAGAAAAAAATCCAATCACATCGTTGACTGATGTTGCACATTTTAATCCAAATCAGTAAAAAGCAGTTCTTAAGAGCCAATAACAGATTAAAGAAAATTCTGTGCCTAGTTTTTGTTTTCCACTTGGAAAAATCATGAGGACTCAGGTTTTTACCTCTTCTTCTGGTTCATCCAGATTAACCCAGCGTTGTTTCTGCTCATCCCAAACAATCTAAAAGAAAATCACAGTCAAAACCGAAGAGCTCAGAGCAAGCTGCTAAAACAGTTGAAAATAATTGTAACTATTTTTTAAAAAAACCCCAGTCTTAGAATAAAAATAATCTTCAAAGTTTTACAGTCATTTGTTTACTCATCAAAACAATGTTCATCTGTCATCCAGGAGAACATCAGAACAAATTCAAGTGTATAAAGGTTTTTGTGATTTTTGGGGCCTTACTGATTTGTTCTTGTCATCTGGCAGGTGAGCCTCATTCTTTCCTTTTCCCATCAGCCAGCGAAACCAGGTTGCACCAGTCTGAAAAGAAATTCAATCTACTCAGTTAATTCTCTCACCACTGTCTTTACAGGCAGGTTAAAAGAAACATTCATGCAACAACACATTTTCTGTTAGGGACTTCAACTCTGAGCCCAGAGTTGCACCTAATAAACAGGAATAAACAATTTAATTAGGACCTCTTAAGTACCGTGGACTAGGGGTGACCACATTTACTAACAAATCTCCTCCAGCTGTAGATACCTTTCTAAGAAATTTTACCTTTTTAGGTGCTGCCTCCTTCTTTGTTTCTTTTTTAGTCTCTT
>NW_008246054.1:2746830-2759904 GCF_000691975.1 Corvus brachyrhynchos
TCTTTCCCTGCAGGAGCAGAGGGAGGAGGAGAGGGTTGTTTTGCTGCAGAGTTGGATCTCTCTCGTCCCACAGAATGAACAGAGGACTCTGAGGTTGTTCGGGATCTTCGCCCATAGCCCTGCGTAACAAATACACAGCAAAGCACAAAGTTGTCACTGCTGCAGTGATGGATCACATTTCATCTTCCTAAAAAAAAATCCTTCTTTGTAAAATCCTTTAGCAGAACTGATCTAAAAGTTAATACACCTAAAGATGGATCTTTGTCCTGGAGCCTAGTTAAGATATAAAGCCAGGACATAAATGCACAATAAACAAGCAGCTGAATATCTGACACAACATTAATTTTTTATCAAGAATTTCCACACAATTAAAGACATTTAATCTGGTTATTTGGGAACTTCTAAAAACCAAGCTTCAATTCTTGCTGCAGAATAACACAGAGCCCCCAGATCCTCTTGTGCTTGTATGGTGCTGCAATGCAGCTGAAGAAATGTATGAAATAACAATACCATATTAGCCATTCTGCCATAGAAATCATCCTCTCTCTGTTCAGGGAAGGAGTTTTGTGAAGGAGACTCTGGGGCAATTCTCTGCATTCCTTAAAAAAGAAATTAGATCATGTTAGCAGGGACACACACCAACCAAAGAACCAACAACAAACACCAAAGCCCCCAAGCCCCACAATAGTTTTAAGGCAAAAGTTTTCACCAGTTATGAGTTTTGTGCTAGAGAGAACCTGGTCTTTTAAAGAATGAGAGCTGCAATTGCTGTGATTTTTTTCCCTCTCCTGTCTGGGTTTATGTTTGTTCTAAACACAGGCCAGAGCAGGCTGAGGGATGCAACCAGCAGGATGGAGCAGTTAAAGGTTCCTCATGTCTCAAACTCTACCAAACTTAGGTTTGCCTCCTTCCACACATGTCAGGCTCTGCTGTCACAGAAATGAAACTTATCAGGGTCCCAGAAGCTCACATCCAGAGGCAGAAATCCCTGATACAGACCCTGGAAACAGAACTGCCAATCCCAGTGCACTCAGGGATGATCTGTCAGGGTCTAAATCATGATCTGCTGAGTCTGACCTCACTCTTAAAGTAAGCCAAAAAAGCAGGATGAATACTACAACTTTCTACAGATGTTTCTATACCATTACATGGTGTTTGTAAATTCATTACCCAAAACATTGACTATTTTTTTAATACTGAGATATTTTGAATTATTCCCCAAAACACTTTATTCCCCTTAGAAGGAAGGAAAGCTGTTTATTAAGATCCCAGACCTGTTTCCAGGTTTGTCTGCTCTTCTGACCGCGGTTCCATTTCTTGTGGTGGCCCTCCTGGGGGTAGTGTTGACCCTAAATACAGTGGGGATGGTTCAGTTCCATAGGGATTTGAAAATCCTTGAGGTACAAAGCCAGATCCTGGACCAAGAGGCTGAGGAGCCACTGGGTAGAAAGGGACACTTCCCTGGTCACCAGGAGGAGGAATCATGGCAGCTGAGCCATCAAGGACAGCCTGAGGTACTGCAGCATGAAAAAAAAAACAGAGTTAAGAGCTATAATTAAACAGAAATTCCAGTGTGAACCTTTTACCCTATGAATGATACAATGAAGAAGTGAAATCTCCCTGTTCCAACCAGCCTCTTAAGTGGTTTCTTCTATCAGAAACCCGAAACCTTTGTTTTCTCTCTGTCATAAAGGACGTGAAACACCAACCTGAAGGCATCAGCTGCACGCTCTGCATCTGTTGAGCCATATTAGGTAACAAGGATGCCAACAAGGCATTTTCAGCACCTGGACCCACGTCACGGCCACCTCCCCCATCACACTGACTGGCACGGTCCAGTTCAGAGCTGGGAGTGCTGCATTCATATGGAGGGGGAGTGGATCTGTCTGTGTTATAGGCTATTGCACCCTCCTGCATGAAAAAGCAAAATATTATTAACTGAACTGTACTAGACATTCAGTTCATAACCAAGGGAACACAGAGCAAAGCAAATCTTAGGTGTGAAAACAGGTTTTTAGTGTTAGTCAAGAAATGAACTGTCAGCCATTTATAAGCCAAGTTCAACCAATAATTTAAAGAGTTTATTTGTTTTTGAATTGAAACAGTTAATTGGCTCAGGGTTCAAATTGCTAACACATCTCTTTAAATAAATGGCAATTCTTTCCTTTCTGTTATAATCTAGGAACACTAATTCACACACAATTTTATGACAAGCAGATCCCCTGCTTACAGCAGGAGTTACTGCAACCTAGTGAGTCTTGCAATTCTCCTTGCATTATGGTATTAAGAAAAACCTGTCTCATACAACTTTAACTATTCTGTATTGAATCTCAGAGCACTAAAGTGTGGCAAATTCACTTGGTTTACATCATAACATTTGCAATTTATGACATGAGTGTATAAGGTCACTTCCCACGTTTCTGTGATTAGCAGTGTGAAAAAAACATTTTGGAAACTGGATTTACACTAATCCTTTAAAGAGAATAATTCATGCTGAAAAGCACACACTGTACCTTGATCTGTCCATCCACATGTCGAAGTGTTACTAACCAGGAGGGTTCAATAAAAGATTCCTGTTCTGGTTTTTCTTTTATCTGAGGGTCAAACAGGCGCAGCTGGGATGACATCTGAGGAAAAGAACCATTGCGAAGTGTGAGTTCATCAGCCACAGCTTCCCACCTACAATATCCAGCCACGAACACTTCATTCCTCCTCCTGGTACCTGGATTAGCTGGCCAATCAGCACGGGGGAATAGTAATGGGGATCTTTCAGGACAGTTCTGGAAATCACTTCACAGTAGTGGAAAGCCTGGGCAGCAAGGCCCATCTCAGCCAGCCGACAGGCATAGATGAACTTGAAAACCTGGGGGAGGCAAGCAGGACAAATAAACCAAGTGTTCACAACACTCTGAGTGGGAACAAATAAAAGGCACTCTGGCATTTCAGCTGAAAGCTCAGGTATCTCATTATCACATCTAAAATTTAAGGAACAAGCATTCAATTCTCCTCTTCCACCTAATGCATCCAGTGGAAGTTGTCTATTTATCTACAGCTAGTGCCAGCAAATTCTGCTGGATTTTTCTTTTGGAATAGAGAATTACAATAAAAAAAGTTATAATTCAGAAGTTCAGGATGTAGAGGTGAAAAAAGTGAAAATGAAATGTGGCAAACAGGAAAACAGCTATATTACATTGCTATCCATGGATATTTGATGTCATAGCAGATAAAATATTTGCCACACTGACTACAGCACATGAAAGATTAAAAGCATGAAATCTGCCAAAACAGAAACCAAACCAAAACAGGAACAGCTCTTCACCTGGAAATTGGGCAAGCAGCCAGGCTGACTACCTAGTGACTGTGCATATTCATAGGCTTCTGTTCTTTGAATGGCTTCATTGGTGGCAAACTTTAAAAACGGCAAGCTGTTTCAAACAGGAGAAGAAAAATATTATTTGAGTTTATATATGTTGACAAGAAACACAGATCTGTCGGTGTCAGTCACACAGCTCTGTCAGACACAAAATATCAACAACTTCTACAAGACACCACATCAAATAGTTATTTCAAAATCAGCTGCTCCTTGTGAGGACAAGGGGAGCAATGCAATTCAGTCTCTCAAACTTTCATTTGCAGCTGCTCCTTGTGAGGACAAGGGGAGCGAGCAATGCAATTCAGTCTCTCAAACTTTCATTTTTGCATTGAAAAAGTTGTGTTTAAAAAAAAAAAAAAAAAAAAAAAAAAAAAAAGAAAGCCAGACCTGTGATTTGATCCAATTAGGACAAGCTTTGTTGTCTTCCTTGTGTAAACTCCAAACCCAACTTGGGCCATAAGGTAACAAAAATGAGCAGCATCCAGCAGGCCTTTAGAAGCTGCAGAAAAATAAAGAACAGAGCTCAGGATATTTCAGTGGCACATCCTTTGTCCTGTATTGTTTGGCTTTGCATTCAAATGCTTTCACAATAGAGACAAGCCCATACAAAACTGCTCCACTTTATATTTTATGAAGAAATTGCCTGTTTTCAAAAAACATAAGCTGAGCAATCAAAGCTTTTCCTTCAGTCATCACCCTGTTCATTCCCCAAGAGTTACCAAGAGTGTCTCCCATGGTAGCAATGGTCCTGGATTCCAAGTCCACATTATTGGTCAAGTTGGATAACACCATTGCTAGATGAGGCCTCCAGTCTCCCCATTTCTCATCTCCACAGCACTAAAATTAGAAGAATTACTAGGTCAAATCAGTGACTGGAGCTCTGCATGGCTAAGTGTTTCAACCTAAAAACGACCAAAACAACTTCTCTGACATTCTAGAAAGATTTCTGTTGGGAACTCCACTCCTCCCTGCAGCTCCCAGTGAATCTTACCGTGGATGCAGCTGGCATCCTTCCAGACATGAGCTGGTAAACAGTCTGCAGAGGGTCATTAATTGGGAGACTGTTGGCAAATCTGCAGAGACATTGCAGAGAAAAACAAAACACAAACATGGGGTAAGCAGTTAAAATGTACTTCAGCTCTCAGTGGCAATGAATCTAACCTAGTTCAAGAGAAGGAAGTGCTGTGTGAAAATACTACACTGAAGAAGAAATTGGGATAACGTTCAAAAGTAAAACATTCCCAGTGAACTGGGTCTGGCACTGTAACACCAGTCAGTCCAAGCTAGGAAAAACCTCTGGATTCTCCCCAAGCCAGCTGACTTTAACAAAACTGACAATTGAGTTTTTGCAGTTTTTCCCAAGCAAGGCCACAGATGACATTGTTCAAATACCCCTTAAATGGAACAGGTGGCAGAAAATAACTTCTCAGGTTTAATAACTTCTCAGCCAGAAGACCCCAGAATAAAAAGTAACAAATGACAAATAAATACACAGTAAAACTAAGGCATAATTCTTGCATGAACTACTATGGATAACGCATGATTTTGACATTCTCCACCTCACTAGCAGAACAGGCAGCCAAATTTCACTAATCAAAAAGCAACTCAGTACCTGGTCATCACTCTTGCATGTGTCCTGCTGTCCATTTTGCTGGCAAGGAGCAGAGCATGACCCCACAAACCATGCTTCATGGCAGACTCCAAAGCATCCTAATCAAGACACAAATTAGCTTACTGGGAATAGCTTCACATATTACTCACCAAAACAGCTGTGCAGTAGTAATTTGTGATCAAATCAAAATATGTTTGTTCAGATAAAAGCTAGAAAACAAATACTATTTTGCTTTAGATTATGAACTGTAGGGCAAAATATTTTCTGTATCAGTGTAGTGCAGTGCCATGAAATATTATACGCACTACAAATGTTGCAAAAGTAAGTAGCAGCACAAGCACTCACTTTCTTACGGCCATAAAGCAGCAACTCCCTGAATCTCTCAGTCTCCTTCTCAAAACTGTCAACTGTGGTTAGAAGATTATCAGTGAGAAATGAGAGCTGGGCTTCACCAGATTCCTCTTCCACTTGTTCCAAAGCCTCATTAGTGAAATCAATCAAATTTGCCTCATTAGGGGACTTCCCAGGAAGCCACACTGTTTTATGATCTCGGAGCAGAAGTTCAGCCAGGTCTGTTCCCACAACAGTCTGTGTGTGTGGAGAGAAAACAAAAATTGAAAAACCTGTTATGTCAACACTGCCTGCATTTTATTTGTCACTTCAACAGCAATATGTGAACATCAGCACCTCTGAGCAGCTGCAGATGAGCGCCCAGTTTCCACATTCCTTCAGCCTGTGAACTATTCCATGATCAGTGACTATAACACGTATTCCTGATCTTTACACAAAAACTACTTGTGAACAAAATCCTTTAGGGCAGATAAAAACTTGAGCAGTGAGACATACCCCATTCTGCCTGCACAACAGTACAATAAAGTCCCAAAGAAGACTTGCAGATTCTTTGTCAATTAAATTTTCATTCTTAAAGCACTGTGCAGCTTTACTTTGTGCAAAATTAATAACATCCACTTTATGGGTCTCATCCCTGAAAAAAAAAAAAAATAAGAAAAGAAGTTTTTAATGAGACATATATAAACATTCAGGTCATTATGTGTGATTAGTCTGAGGAATAAATTTAAAGCTCCTGTATTATTTAAGCAGGCGAAAAGCCACAAATATTTTAAGTCAGTTTAAATGCTGTAATTTACAGGCAATGAAGAAATTATTTCTGAATGCTTTAAAGTTATTTCTGGAAACTGCAAGAACATACTTAGCAAGAGGACCAGGAAAGGCTCGCATCTCTTCTTGCTCTGGAGAATGCTGTAACATAGTCTGAAACACAAATATAATCCATAAGAAATTCTTATACCTATGAATTTTGCTTTTTATCAATAAAACACCCAGACCTGAACATAACCCATCATGTAATCAAGCCTCTTTAACAAAATACAAAGGGTGACTTGCAACCTGCTCAAGGATGATAAATTATGAAATCTACTTTACATGGAAGTTACTCTGTACATCATCCTGGACAAAATTATAAAGAGCTGGATGATCTCGTCATGACTAAGTCATCTCTCAGAGGAAAAGAACTTTTAAATTTACTGTTTTATTTATGATTACAGCCCAAACTGGTAAAGATACATGCAGTGACATTAAAAAAAAAAAAGAAATCAGGATGTTATAGATTCAAGTTCCCTACTCCCCTTCCAAAAGAAGGACCTTTATTCCATTACTTCCCATTTTTCCTTTTAAACTTTACCTCCATGCTGTGGATTTCAACCAGAGCTGGCTGGCCCTCAGAAGGCAGGTTTGGCAGTGCTTTTATTAAGAAGCCCCCAGGCCCAAACCTGGCACAAATATGAGGCACTGAAAATTTCTCAGGTGTTGAGGGCCTTAAAGGTGCTGAAATTGGGAGAAAAGATAAAATAAGAACAGGTTACTATGTCTTGTAACTAAGTAAACTTGCTGATGTATTTACCCAATTCAATAATTCTGGAGTATTAGTGGAAAACACTCTGTCATTTAATTTGGCTGAACTTTGTAAGAAACAATTAATCAGTTCCTTTATAGTCCCAAAGTCCCACATCTGAAGATTTGCAATAACTAGAAAAGTAAACTAAAGAACTTTAAAATCCACTTATTTTTTTCAATGCAGGGGCTTTGATTGTTTGTATCAGACACATTTCTGTGATCTCTGTACAAACGTGTAACACATCTTCAAAGAGCTAATGACAGACATCAACAGACTTTGGAAAAGATTTTCCAGAGAAGTGTTTTGCCTCTATAGCACAATGCTTCCCCTCCTTCCCCAGCGTGTCCATACCTTTTTCCACAGCTGACCAGCCCGTTTCAGCAGGGTAGCCATAGTCTGTAAAAGGCTGCTGTCCATCAAAGCTGGGATCATACCCTCCATAGGGATAATCCGCATGGAGCGACACTACCTGCGCAGGGGTTTCATAGGCATTACCCGTTAGATCGTGATTGCTCCTGTAGAGCTGGCTCTAGACAGATCAGATCAGTGAGGGTTAGCTGGGAGCTTGGAGTTACACACAACAAGCAGCACTGCAGACTGTGAGCATTCCCTCCTGACAGCTTCCATTGTCAATGCTCCTTGGGAACCAGGCTTACTGCACCACTGCCTTGCAGAAAGCCACCCGGTGAGATCCTTCTGTAGCACAGGCTACAGCAGATAATTAATTTATCTTTGTCTTCTCCCCCAGTGTTTTTACCATCATTTGATCTGTTCACATCCAAGCACGTTCAATTCTCTCACAACAGAATTTCTATGTTCTTGTGTGAAAAGCATGAGTTCTGTTACCAGCAACTGTGAGTCAGAATGAATGTTCACCTCTGCTGTAACAGACAGAGTCTCAACAGAATAAACCCAACAAATGCCAAATGGCTTCAGGTGCCTAAAGATTAATGCCTAAATGATTTCCAGTACTACTTCAAATATTACTAAATGAATTGGAATTCAGACTGGGAAAGTACCTAAACTTCCATGAAACATGGGGAACCAACTACAGGTAAAATGACCCATTACATGAGCTAAAAGTGTACCTCAAAAATTAGCCAAATATTCTCTGAGGTTTTCAGGTATCTGTAGTTGCGGTGTAAAGTGGATGAGTAATCAGTTAGCTTTGGTTTTTGCTTTTAAAGTCAAAATAACATCATACAAATATGGAGTTAGTCCTTTAACACATCCCAAGTTCAGTAACACAGTCATGCTCGTGATGAGAAAAATGACATGACACAAAGCCAGGCACACTGTCCACTACAGCCAAGCACAGGGAAGGCAAAGTTCTCACAAACAGCAAATGGATTCAGTAGAGGAAATTTTCCATTTCTGTGTGTGTAGCAACTTGCACAGCTGAGTGCTGATTTTGGTTAAAGTTCTCTTGACAACTGTGACAAATATTAAGTTCAAAACGGTATTAAAAACCAGCCTTAACTCACAAAAATTTTCAAAACACACATTCCCTGCGCTAACACCCAAAATATTTTCTTATTTTCTAACGCTTCACCCACTCCCAACAGAGGAAGTGCCAGGTTGGTGTGTGCAGCTGGAACTCACTTGCTGGGAGCGAGAGCTGAAGCTGCTCTGGTGGCTGTGGACGCTGCGGGAGCTGCGCAGGCTGTGGCCGGAGTGCTCGCTGTGGACGCTGCGCCGGTCAAACTCGTCCCCGTAGGGATCCCTGTGGGGCTCCGAGTCATCATCAAAGCTCCCGGTGAAACGGGGATCGTATCTCCAGTTATCCTCGGCCAGCCATGGCCCCCAGGGAGGTGACTGTCAGGAAAACCAGACCTCACTCCAGAAGGGTTCTTAAACCACTGCCTACACCGAGGTTCTTGTTACAGCAAACAAACTGACATTCCTTCAAGGAGTTCATCCTGAATATTCAAGATCAAGACCAACATCATACTCAGAGTCTGCTCTAAAAACCCACAGAATGTTCAACTAGCTTGAAAACAAGTGCTGCTACCTCCAATCCTTCTCTCAGAGTGATGTGACAGCTCATCTGGTTTCCTTCAATGACCTATGTTAAAGCTACAGAAAGGACTAGCAGCACTGTGAAATTTGTGTAACACTGCATTTTAGCAGTCTGTGCCAGAGAACCTGCTGCTCCAGCTCTGGAAAGAGCACTGGGAGAACGTGGATTGACTGGACAAACCTGCTGCCATATGGATATGCTTCTCTCTTCTGGTAAGGGTTGTGTTCAGCATCATACCAGTACCTCTGGTCATAACTTCTAGGGTCTCTGTACCTGGGGTCATATGGGTATCGTTCCCAGCGACTTGGATCTTTGGAAAAGAAAAATAAATGGTTCAGATATTGGTAGCCTTGGCTATCATCTTTTTCTACTTCTTTCTCTTTAATTACAAACTGGTTTGGTCCTGAAGCACAGAGCAAAACCAAAGCAATGTACTTAAAGCTATGTAAATATGTCCACTTCTTTTTAGTTAAAAAAAAAAAAACCAACAACTTTAAAGATCAATTTTACACCTTTTAGAGAAAACATGGTTTTCTCTAAAAAGATGGTTGTTATAGTTAGTTACTCTTGAGGGGTCAGTGTTTGCCATCAGATCTTTTCTAACACCTTTAAAACTCAATCCTGCTATCTGTTATGACATTCACAGAATCTTTGTGATCAGTCTGCAGACTGCCAAGCAAAACATCTCAGGATGTGGACAGATGTTGCTTAAAACCCTCCCAGGCACTACACAAGCAATTACCTCCAGACTCCCAACGCCAGCATATCTCAGTGAGCACTCAGATAATGATGGACAAAACCAAAATCCAGTCATGAGTCAACTTCTGTTTACAGCCACCTAAAATTCACTTTACAGGTTTGCCTGCAGGTCACACACCAAGGACACACCCCAGTGAAAGGCAGACTGAGGTGAGGAAAAAACTTATTTTATTTTCTATTTACTACTTCTACTGACCAAAAAACATACAGAAAAGATGGAGAGGTATTAAGAACTGAAGTAGGCAAAAAATCAATTTTCAGCAAGCATAATTTTAGTCTTGCTGGTCATTGAAAGGACACCAGTTATATTCATGTGGGTTCTCTGATCTTAAAATTTCTCTTCCCCATAAATTATTGTTTAAATCTGCAATTTTCTATGGCAAAAAAATCAGAGTTCTTTTTGACACCTTACCTCCATAATCATAGGAGTTTGGGTAATAGCCTGAATAATAATCACTCCATCCACTTTTTCCATAATAATCTTCTGTATACCCTTGCCTGAAAGAAAGCACACAAGTATAAAAAAGTTGTTATTTCACCTTAATCTCTTCTAAAGTCAGCAGGAGGTAGGAAAAACTCTATGCCACAACTGATTAGATAGTTTCATAGTTAAAACAATGCATTTCCAGAAAGTCAGGGAATCATAAAATTAAGACTTTACAACCCAATACAGCACTAAATTGTTGTGTGCCATCAAAAGCTGACAGCCCTTAGCATACAATAATTTAGTGGCATTGTAAACTGCTTTGGTGATAAGTTTAATTACTTACAGACAATTAATCACAAAAACTACTGCTATAATTAGCATCCTTTGAACTGTCTCAACAGAGAAGTCGATAATTTAACAATTCATTAAGAAATAATGGCCACTCCAAATTTAATGGTGTTTTATTATACAGCTTCTGATGAAGAAAATACTCATTTACAGAGCTGATTGTCCAAAGGAGCACAAAAACATGGCTAAAACCAACACAGCAAAGTAAGGGTCAGCGCACAGAAAAAAATAATTAGCATTCTTCTGATGGAAAAAGAAAGATGTGGCCATTGCTCGAAAAATCATGAGCCTTTATTAGATAACATTTTCAGGTCATCATCCTAGAATTTCTGAAAAAAGCCAGAGGATGAATGTTAGATGAAAAATGCAGTGTCTACATGTATGCACATAAATGTATATATATGTATACATCCATGGATGTTTGTACCTCCACAGGTGCATCACACTCACAAACACACTTGTGCATATACACAGAGCAGGTGAAGATATTTAACGCCAGTGTGAAGTGATGGCAACTTCCACGCTTCCCTACAACTGAGAGTGCAAACTCCAAAGCGGCCCAGCGAGTCAAGGAGTGTGGGAAGTCTGCTAACACAGCACTCACTCTGCAGAGGAGGTCTGATCTTATCAGATCAGGTTTAGCCACCCAACCAGTCTCCCCAGTCTCCCCCAGAGAGATCCCATTCCCTCCCCCAAGCAGCGTTTACAAAGCTGCATCACCACCATTGGCACATTCAGGGCAGTTTCACACACACACAGCTCTGCTGCCCTGCAGCTCCTCACCACAGCCCCTGTCTGACTGCACTGGCACTCACACAGCAGCCCTGACAGAGCCACTTCTAACAGGCTTTGATCTGCCCACTGCCACATACAGAAACTTCAACCCCTTCTAAAAATAGTACCTCAGGAGGGTACACACGACAAGTGCTACTAGAGGTTATCATCTCATTTCAAGAGCTCACAGCACACTTAAATTCACTCATAAAATGGTAAAAGTTATCACATGGAGTTACAGGCACTGTTTTGTGCTCCTCAAGACTGAAATACATCTATAATCTTCTGCAGGTGGTAACCAAAATGTTGTATTTGTAATTTGATCACTGCTCCATGAGTGAACTACAAACAACGGACAAATACTACAAAGGGTTTAATAATTTCCAGAGAGGTAACTGGAGTTTCTCTGTTAGAAACTGCAAAACCCCTCAGCAGATAACAACAGTAACATTTTGCCATTAATTGAAGTTCATACAAATAACTCACACAATAATCATCAGAAAGCAGCAATCTCTTCAAGGGAATTTGCTGTTTCTTTCTTGAGAAATACTAGAGATTTAATCCTACTTTTATTTAACATTTTCAAGGAGCATCTGAACACATTGTTCCCCTCTCAAATTTCTTTATTTCATATTAATCAGACAGATCAAGGCTTTTAAGTTTCCCTAATCAAAACCTGCAGTGAAATGAGTGGGTGGGACGGGCCCACACAGCACCTCTGCCATCCAGACCACAGCCTGAGAGCTTTGTGAGGAAAGCTTATCCACAGCTGAGGAAACTGTCACACAAATGGACCTGACACAGCACCAGGATGTTGTCACCTGACTCACCACTCTCTCTTCTGAGCACCTGAACCACTGTGTATCCATGGTGCCTGCAAGGCAAACCCCAACCAATGGGCAAAAGTGCCATTCATTAACAGAATGAGGGGCCCCTGCTTAAGTGCAAGGCAGAAAATAAATGAGTATTGACTAACAACCCATGGCCTGCACTGCTCTTTCACAGCAAACATCAGCACTGAGGCCATAGCAGTGACTTCCTGTCTGGCAGAAACACCAACAACCCCCAGAGAACTGAATGAAAGGAATAACAAGGCTCTAGCAAGAGAAGAGGCTGTGGAATTGTATCCTCTCCAGACGTGGCATTCGATACCATCCGTCCCTATGGCAGCACACAAAGAGGTTTTGAATTCCTCCCTGTGGTTTGTGCTGTAAAACTCCAACAGGCATCACTAGAGTCTCTGCTTTGGGGTATCCAGATCTTGACTCAATTTAGGAATTACACACCTGGAGGAAGGTCTGTCAGAGCAGTGGCTGGCCCTGGAACTGGGCCGTTCAGGCTCGGGATAGCGATAGCTCCCGGGCTCCACGTAGGCAGTGCCGCTGCCGTCGTAGTGTCGGTACCGGGGGTCGTACTGCCCATAGCTGTCCTCCTGCAAAAGGCAAGCACAGGCAAGGGAAGAGGCTTCACACCTCCAAAATAACAGTTAAACCCAAAAAACTTCACCATTCACACCACAACGGTGATACCTGAAGAGATGCAGATTAATAAACTATAGTTTAGCTTTCATTACTTTTTGTGGCAGTCATTAATATCCTCAACTTAAAGAAAAAAACCATTATGTCGGGACTAAAGGCAGTTCAACCTCTCTACTAAATCATCAATAATTGAGGCAGCAGACAGGAACCAAATTTGAGCACCTGGACAGCCAAGCCCATTATAACTGCCAACTTTTTCCAAAGAACCAAACAAATTGCTATGAGCTGACATCTGTGCCAACTGGAACTGATATCAGGAACTACTTAAGCTTCCATAATCTTTGCAGTGTCAGTTTTGTTACTGCTGT
>NW_008246054.1:2759921-2763741 GCF_000691975.1 Corvus brachyrhynchos
AACACTTAACATGAATGCTCTGCTGAATATTGATCATGACACAACTGTTTAAATTTGTAACTCAGAAATGAAAATTAATACTACATACTAAGGGGAGAGGAAAGGGCAAAATGAAAACTTACCATGTAATAAAGGTGAGCTGCAGTCCTGGGGTCTGCAGGAGGATAAGGTGGTGGATATGGAGCCTGGTAAGCATCGTAAGGATGTCTGTAGTAGTAGTAAGGGTTCTGGGGTGGACCGAAGGCTTCCTGAGGGGTCTGAGGTGGGGGTGGACGCTGCAGGTCTTGCTGCCCATTGGGTGGGACTGACTGAGCAGTGGAGGCAGGAGGGGCTGGGGCAGCTGGAGCACCTGGAGGCTGTTCTGACACCGGCTGCTTCCTGGGACTCGTCTGGTCGTACCTTGGCTGGGCTGAACCTGCCTCTTGTGGTCCCCCAGGCTGGGGACGATTGCCCAGCACCTGGCTCTCCCCCTGCTGCATGGCTTTAGCCCCTTTGGAAATCTGGGAGTCTGGAGGAACTGAGGACTGCCCAGATGTTGGTGGCTGCATTTGAGCTGCTTGCATTTGTGGTTGGGGTGGCAGCGCTCCCTGTGCAGCTCTGTCTGATACAGCCTGGTGCTGTACATCTTTTGTCACCTGTTGATAGAAATGTTGTTTGTCAGGCACCTCGGGACGCACCTGACCAGCGCCACCGGCCGCCTGTTGGACTGGAACACCAGAGGGTGACTGACTGTGCACCTGCACAGAATTACTTGTGCTGCTTTTCTCCAACGTCCGTGACACTGTGAAGTCGAGCACTCCAGCAGCTTCTTTGCTACTTGATTGACTTGCAGAATTATTAGCCTGTGCTATGGAATTAACAGGGGGGACTAGTCCACTTGCACTTCCACTGGGAAGATTTGTCCCAGGAGAAACAGAGGAGTTAGACCCTGGCTTGCTAGCAAATTCAGGAACGAGGCCTTCCATATTAACATTCTTTTGCCCTTCTGGAGTCAAATTAAGAGGAGTTTTCATTAGCAAGTTTGCAGGCTGATTAGAAGAAGCATCAGAAGAATTAACAGGACTTTGTAATAAATTATGTTTTAACAGATTAGTACTTGGAAGTGAATTAACTAAGAGAGATCCAACTTGCATCACAGGTAACGGCACGTTTTCCCCACCAGCATGTGAAGTTTGGGGACCCATTGCAGGCTTGTCCCCAACTCCAGAGTCCTTCATTGGCTGATTGTTTTCACTGTTGCTTAGCTGATTAGATAGAGAAATAGAAAAATTAATTGGCTGAGCCAAGTTATAGCTTTGATTAGGCTGAGCAATCAGAATAGGTTGATTTTGCAAAGACTCTGTAGGTGGAGAAGACAATAAACTTGCATAACCAGAACTTGCCTGAGACTGAAGTGCCTCCTCTTCTCCCATTTTGGGAGGATTCTCAAGATTTTCAAAAGTTATATTTCCATCCTGGGAATGCTGCACAGCAATAGTCCCTGGTTTGCATGGCTGCTGATTAGACAGGCCTTCTTCTGGTGGCTGAATGACTTCCACAGTCTGTTTGGCAGGTACATACACCGCAGGAGCAGCAGGAGCTAGAAGGACATTTCCCCCAAAATTTGGTAACTCATTGTGAGCCCATAAAGTTGTTGCTGGGCTATCACACTTCTTAACTGCTCCCTGAGCTCTGGTTGAGGACCGTCTCTCAGATACTGATTGTATATTTTCCACAACAGGTCCAGAGTGCAGCGTATTTCCAGCTTCCCCAGTGCCTGCAAGAGGCCCAGGGTGTACCTGAGGCATGTAAATTGTTTCCAGATTATCTGGTGGCTGTTCAAGATTGCCAGGGGATGCAGCAGGCACAGCTGTGTTCTTCTTGATATTCTTTTGGTTTGAGTGGTTCTCTCTTAATTCAACCACCATCTTTGCTTGGTCAATCTCTGCAGGTTTTATACCAACTCCATGGGACCTCACAGGTTCAAAAGAACTATTTGCACTTGTCTGAAACACTCCTGTAGGCTTAGGAGGACTTGGAGTGGGAGGCTGGGATAGATTGCCATGGTAGTTCTTGCTCAGGTTTAGCTCACCTGAATCACCTCCCAGAGGAGAGGAGTCAATCTGTTTGAAGAAGCTGGCAGAGGATTCCTCATCAGGCTTCCCAATTTCCTGCTGGATAAATGTACCGACTTGCTCTGGGGGCCGTGCTGAGCTGGAAGTGCTCCTGTGGCTAATGTTGCTGTAGTTGGAAGAGACACTGTCTGGTCGGACAGGATGAGGTAAGGAATCAGGTGCCTCCAAGTTTGGTCCTCCTTCAGCATGGCTCACAACAGCGTTCTTGGGAAGCATCTGACCCGGGAAGGATCCGTACCTGTACGGATCAGGACCAGCAGCAGGGGATGAAGCACTGATGTTCTGTGGTTCACTTGGCAGCACTTCCTGATTCTGAATGCACTCCAGGTTCTCCACATTTTCGTACTGGGACCCAGCAGCTGTGTCACCTATCTGTGCCTCGTCATCACCAGCAAACAGAGAGTGCTTAGCAGCCTGTGCCTCCTGATGACTGGCAATTTTAGGGAAGTACTGAACATCCATTCCTTTCTGTACCATCTCACCAGCTGAACCTGTACTGAGCTGTGCCTGAGAGAGAACATTGGTTGCCCCCTGCTGAGGATGCACAGGCTGGTGATACAGGGAGGCCAAATTTGGCTGACAGGCATCAAACTCTGTTTTCTCCATTACGTAATTTTTTTCAGATGAAAGTATTTCTTCATTTTCTGCTTCATCCCCTTTGAAAAACATGGAGAGAGTTCCTGGATCTCGATCGGTGGGAATAGACCTATTTGATGTTTCAGACATAGCTGGAGACTGGTTTTTGGGGTTGTTTTCCTGAGCTGTGGGAAGGACAAAACCAGAGTCTTGCAAAGGTGGCTGTGGGTAAAACTGTTCCTGGTAAGGTTGGCTTAACCAAGGGTTAGTCATTTCTGTGTTCTGCCTAAACACATTTCCAGGCTGGATGCTGTTCATGTGATGACTGCTGTTTGCAGGGCCATTTTTCCCATTCTTTTCACAACCAGCGGATAAAGGCGCTTGCATGATGTTTTGTGGAATACCTTGGTGTCCAGGACCCTGCGGGACATTTGTGTGTGGAGGAGGGTGAGAAGTGCTGACAGAAGGCTGAGAAACGTTATGAACGTCAGACTGAGGAGATGGCTCAGGATAGGGCACAAAATTCCGAACTGGAGACTGCAGATTCCCTGGGACAGGCCTCCACTGGGACCCAGGCTGCTGGGGAGGTGGTGGGAAGAATGCTGCTGCATTGGGTCCTGAAGGTGCATCATTTGGATCTCTGCCAACATCCTGTCTAGCTCCAGGTTTGTTTGCTGCAGCCACCATTCCAGGATGCACACTGAAAGAATTTTCCACTGCTGCTCCTGGGTTATAATGCAACGGCACTGCAGGCCCACGGAGTCCGAGATCGGCGTTGGGATGCCCTTCTGCAGCACTATTTATAACATACCCCGGGGACGGAGAAGGAACTGGAACATTAGAAAAGGAACTGGTGCTTATCCCTGCTTGAGACACAGGAGCTGACAGAGACATGTGTGGTCCATGAGGATTGTCCCCGGCACGGGAGGGCAGCGGATGCACGAGGGCTGGCTGTGGGAACGCCAGTGCGTTGCCCTTGGATGGATTATCTAGAGGGAAGCCCTGTGGGGTTTGCCTGCCAAAGGCAAACGGGTCTGTCACGGGCTGCACCGGGGCAGCTGCGGCGTTTGCCCGTTTGCTGAGCGGGCTGTTCCTCCAGTACATGTTCCGAGCGACGCCGGCGGGAGGAG
>NW_008246054.1:2763862-2767763 GCF_000691975.1 Corvus brachyrhynchos
GGAGGAGGCCCCGCCCCCGCTGGGACAGCCTGCGGTGGCTGCTGCATGGCGGCCCTCTGGCAGGGTCACACGGTGATAAATCGGCCCTGGAGGCAGTAGAGAGATGTCGTCTTCTGCCCTGCTGAGACAACACAGGTACAAGTCAGTTCCCTTTCTCATCATATATGCAGCGCTTAAGCAACTTTTATTTTAGAAACAAAATCAGTCGAACAATTTGAAGTGGAAAGTATCTCCCTTCTCCTCAGAACACATAAGAAACTGACACACTCCATTAAATTTCTAAATCCAAGTCCAGCATTAATGAAGTGTAAGGCTGTGTGGCATCGATGCACATTATTTAACAATTCTACTAACAAATATATCCAAGTAAGACTAATTAAACACAGTTCAGACCTGTACTAGTGTCAAAGCCTCCAATGGTATCCCACTGTTACATTTCCCAGAAATATGCATCACGGAGAGGACAGCAACCAGCCTAGAACAGAGCCTGCAGCACCATGTCCTGCTCAGTTTAATTACGAAGAGTTGAGAAGTCATTATCTAACTCTAATTCTGTTAGAGATGATTTTCAGCCCTGATGCACTGGCACTCCATATGAATGGACCTTTTCACAGGTAAAATGAGAAGCATCCCAAGAAGGAATTCATCAGATGTTATCACCCTCAACAGTCCACTTTTGGTTTAACTAAGAAAACACTGTGTGGTACAGTATTGTTATTTATTTTGAGAAAGACAATTGGATCTTCATCACAAATATCGTCTCTTCTAGATGAATGCTGCACTGCAAAACTCAATTTAAGGATAGAAAAACAATCAGCTACCCCCACCTATCAATGACCATTCTCACTTTAACACCAGCGGGACTTTGGCACAGTATCAGGGTTACAGCTGCGTTTCAGGGTGGAAAGGACACGCTCGGAAGTAATCCAACTCCAACTCCAAACAATACCAGTGAGGAATCTGGTACACAGGAAGTTCAATAAATTCATCAGGGTGTCTTTTTCAATTTTATCACCACTTAACAATCTGGGGAGGATGGAGGCTGACAAAACCAGAGGAATTCATCAATACTCGTCCAGTGGAGCCCAGTGAAGCCTTAGCAATATGTGATAATCCTGTTTTCTCATAGTACACAACAAATATTGTTTATAATATGCAGAGTGAAGTAACCACAGCAATGGTTCCATACCAGATGCACTTCTGTTTATGAAAGAAAAAAGCTGTACAATTCTTATTTGGAGTTCTTCTAAGATTCAGCATCTTATCAGCACGAGTAATAAAATGGGAAGCCAGAAAAGTCAGATGTTTGTAATCAGGACAAACTTCTAGTTTCTAGTTATCAAAAATACTACATGTATTTCATAAATATTTATACCTAAAAATTCCAGTAAAAAGCACACTGACAGTACCACAACACACAGACTTTACTGGACATCAGTACAACTTCTCCTAAGGAAAACTCTCTCCAACAGCCCTGTGTATAACCCAGGTCCCTCTTTCAGAGTCAATACAGACTCTCAATTTCTTCCCTATATCCATATACTCCATAGCCACATCTTCAGTTAAGACTCCATAAACCTGTGTTTTATTAAGATGGGAAGGACAACACAAAACAGATTTCAACAGAAGCATTAGAGCTCCATCAGTTTCATGCAGTACTTGCAAGTGCCTTCACCATTCTTTTTAAAGCACAGCTGCTGAATTCCATCAAGGAATGCTTACAAAAAGGTTTTAGGACTTTGCAATCTTTTTGCCTGTTACAATCCTGAGGTGAAGGTTTTCCAGCTGGCCATGCTTACCAACCTTGCTGCCAACCATGTTTCCAGGAAACCCTGCCTAAACACCCATCCCAATTTCCACGTGCTTAAGGAACCTCTGGCTGTTCTGGGCATCCCCATTCCTTTTTCATTGTGTTCTTTGTTGTATTAAGCAGACTTTAAAAACTCCTCTCTCCCCTCCAAATAAACTCCTGGGTTTATGCAACGTACTTTGGACTGGGGAGGAAAAAAGCTAATGAAACCATCTGCCAAGGCAGTTATGTCCTGGAAAGCACAAACTTCACTGAACAAAATATTGGTATCTACTAAATAGTTCTGTTTTTCATGGAAAAGTTGTTTCTGAAATACAGCTGAGCACAAAAGCCAACTTAAATACCCACTTCCAAATGTCTAATGTGGGCTTTACTCCTTGCAGTGTCTCATTAAAAAAATCCTAATACTTTGCCATATTTTTGTAACAGCCGGTACCAGTAATTAGCTAATTAAAATAAGTGTAAAGTCCTACTTTAAGGCAGAACCTGCCATTCCTCTAACAGGATCTTTGATGGTGCATAACAGAGGTTCAACACAAGGGATCAGCTTCCTCAGAAGCAAAGTTAATATTAACAGACTGCACACAGTAGTAAAAGCACGCAAGATTTGAGGAACTGAGTCCAAATAAAATGAACGTGCCCATGTCAGGTAATTTAAACAGAAGATAACTCAGTGCTACTGACCCTCTCTTGTGCCTCATCCAGGATTAACGGAAATGCTGATTTTAAGGAATTTAGAAATAACTACACAAGTTAAGAGCAATCCATCTCTGTTTTATCTAGTTTGGAAATTCTTAACTTTCAGCCGGTTTTTTAATTAATAAAGCAGAGCAGCCTGCTAAACATGAGTCACCAGGAGTAACAATTGCAGAAGGTGTTTCCAGGCATACCAAGAAAACATTGCCAACGAGGAAAAAAAGATTAAAATGCTCTAGACAAGGCCATAAAAATAATTTCACCTAATGAGCTCTATAGCTTCATCTATAAAGAAATAATTTCTTTGATGGGACTTAGTTATTAATTTAATCCTATCTAAATAAATTACTCTTAAACAGAATAACTATGCCCCCAAAGCAGGTTACAGAGGACTAATATTAACTCTCATCCTCACACATGAACCAAATGATAAATAACATGTTCACATACACAGATTCCTAATGAGAACAAAGTGACAAAACCCCACTGCAATCTCAAATACAGGAACAGCTGGAAAAAGAGATTTGCAGCTTTAAAATCAGCAACTACTTTTTCAATTTTATCTTACGCAGACAGCTGCGCATCTGCACACGTGTGGGTGACAGATTGAACACGTTCTGCATCATTCATGCTCCTGACAGATTCCTACCGGGCTTTTCCTACAGCAACCAGAGTTACAAATGTTATTCTGTTAAAACGTAGCCAACAGGACAAGGGGGAACAGCTTTAAACTGGCATAGGGCAGGTTTAATGAGCTCAGGAAGAAATCCTTCCCTGTGAGGGTGGGCAGGCCCTGGCACAGGGTACCCAGAGAAGCTGTGGCTGCCCCTGGATCCCTGGCAGTGCCCAAGGTCAGGCTGGACAGGGCTTGGAGCAACCTGGGACAGTGGAATGAGATGATCTTGAAGGTCCTTTCCAACCCAAACCAGTCTGTGACTCCATGAAAACAGCTCTTTGAGAATCAAAAGCACAAAAGCAGCACAGAGCACTCCCGTTTATTTTGAAAGGAGCCCGACTACCAGTTCTTTACCCCAGCAGCTCCCGACGCTTTCAGGCAGCCGCACTCCTGAGTCAGCACCAGTTGCACAGACCTGTGGCACCTGACAGCTCGGAAAAACAGCCCTGACCTGGGACCAGCGCTGCTGCTGTCAAAGGGAATACGTGATAGCCAACATCAGACGGTACTTTCTCCCTCCCGCACCCCACGCAATAACCTTCGGACCCCCGCAGAATGTCCCTGTCCCACCGCCCCACTCCAAACAGAGCAACCCAAATCCTGCGGGAAAACCCCCGGGCAGCGCAGCCCCGCGACTGCGGCAGCGCCTTCGCCCCTCTTTGCGGCACCACAACCCGCTCCAACCCGGGCGGGGCGCCGAGCCCACGGCGGCGGGGGCC
>NW_008246054.1:2768303-2774549 GCF_000691975.1 Corvus brachyrhynchos
ATCGCGGGGCGGGTCAGGGGCTCCCTCGGGCTGCTGGAACTGAGAAATTCGTGATGCTAGACAAAGAAGGAAATGAGATTCTGCCTCACAGAGACAAGCTGTGACTCGCTGCAAAGCGAGGTCCTGTCCTGCACGTCCCTGGGGGCTTAATTAGTAAAGGTACATTAACTAGAGGAGGCTGCGGTGCACGTGTCCGAAAGTATCATGATCAGAAACGAATCCCAGAATCCTTAAGTCTGAAAAAGCCCTCTAAGGTCACCGAGTACCGTGTTCACCACTAAACCCCGTCCCCAAGTGCCACCTCCACGTGGCTCTTTGACCGCTCCAGGGATGGTGATTCCAGCACTGCTCCAACGCTTAACCACCCTTTCCGCGATGAACTTCTCCCAGATAGCCAATCTAAACCTCCCCTGGCACAACTCGAGGCCGTTTCCTCTCATCCTGTCCCTTGCTCCCTGGGAGCACAGCCTGAACCTCACCTGTGTCCATCCTCCTGTCAGGGAGATGGGAAGAAGAAGATCCCTCCTGAGCCTCCTTTCCTCCAGGGCTGAGCCCTCCCAGCTCCTTCAGCCACTCCTGGTGCTCCAGATCCTTCATCAGCTTCGTGTCTCTCTGAGGTGCGGCTCTATTTTACACAAACACGAAGCTTTTTAAGCCAGCAGCAGAAGAATGTCTGTCACCCACCAGCGCGGCCCCCGTGCTGATACTGTCACACCCTGCACCCAACAACAAGCCTTGGAGAGGAAAATACAACGACCTAAACAAACATCTTAATCAAGGGTCATTATCGGTGCAAGAGCTGTTCCTGCACGCTTGATCATTAAAGCAGGGGAATATCCTCAAAGCCCCCGTCCAAGCAGGGGAAGCAGCACTTTGATGCTGGTGTGGGAACCAGAGGCAGCGCTGTGATTTTTAAGTGCCTTTCATCTCCCTCTTTTGTAGGAACATTCTTATAAACCAGCTTGTCAAATACAATTTCCCTGCCCAGGCATGAGTTGCAGATAAAGCCCTGGTTCTCCCTTGGTATTTCCCCCAACAGGTGTAATCTGAGGAAACATGGTTTTAATTAGCCTGATTGGCTTTTTGTGTGCTAAATACCATCAATAGCTCACATCTGTATCTACAGTTAGATATTTATGTTTATTTAACCCTCTCATACACGGGTACACAATGCAAACACCAACAATGGGATCTCACCTTTGCTGTTCTGACAAATAAGTAATTAAAAAGAATTGCCACATTAAAGCATTCAGTCCCTTTTTACCCTGAAGTTTTCTAGCTGATTTGCTGGGCTCAGCAGTAGCTCTGGACTTGAGGGACCCATTATAAGTGAAAACCTTTGCCAGTGAGGACAGCGCGTGTCCTCTCCTCCTTCATAGAATCACAGAATGGTTTGGTTTGGAAGGGACCTTAAAAATCATCGAATTCTGACCCTCTGCCATGGGCAGCAACACCTTCCACTATCCCAGGTTGCTCCAAGCCCTGTCCAACCTGGCCTTGGACACTCAGGGATGGGGCAGCCACAGCTTCTCTCTTCCTCAGCTCACCTGGGACACAAGACAAACCATACTGGCCTTTTTCTGGTCATTTATTCAGTCTTCAGGTTGCACACAACCAGAAACACAACCTTACCCCGCGAGGGTGCTATGAAAAGGATCATTCTTTGAGTTTAGAAACAGGGAAAATGGCTAAGAGAGATTTTCTGTATCCCTTACCCGTATTTGGCATCTTGTTGGCCAACTGGACAAGCCGAGTTTTATTTATTTACGCATTCAGTTGCTGTGATTATTCAGACTACCCCAGCCACATTAACCCTGTGTGCTTTGAGCGAGGCTAAACCCGAGATGAATTTGGCTCCTTTTGTACATTCTTCAGGGGCTGATTTCAGCTGCAGCAACAATTCCTCAGTCAGGGCTGGAGCAGCTGCGAGCAACTTTCTGAGCAAACACCAACAGCCCGGAGGGAGAAGCAATACAGAGTAGCAGTTTCTAAATGTCCCATCTAATTGAGCAGGAATAATGAAAACAAAGAGTGAAAAAAAACCAAAAAAAACAAGCCCTCCAGCATGTAAACAAATAGTTCAGGTGCAGGGATTCCTCAGAGCACCAACATACCTGCCATGGCAGTAGCTAATCTTGTTTCACGCAAACACTCCTGAACCCTTCCCTCGGCGTGGGATGTGATTTTAGTGCTTCTCAGCCTTTTTCACCTGGAATGCTAAAACAGTGCTTGCCATCATCTATTCAGTCCTCAGCATCCTCTGGTGGTGGGAGAGCTTGAAATTCAGCTCCCAAAAATTCCTTTACCCACATGAGGTGAAGATGAGCTTGTGGTGGGACAACGTGGGTTGGTTGGTGTGGGAAGACAAATCCTTCTGGACAGGGAGTTGGTGGGAAAGCCTTAAGTGTGAAAGAAGAGTTTGAAACTAGGGTAATTTCTCTTGTCTCTTATTTAACTTTGCCTCAATCCCAGCTGGATCTGTGACACGACAATCATCTCATGTACCCACGAGTTTGTTGGTCACCGGATGCCTCATAAACATAAATCACTTGGGGCTAAACACTTAAAACCTAAATTTTTGCATCCTTACTCCTCTGCTACTTAGAAAACCTTAACTGACTTCTAGTTCAAATGACCTTGTGGCCAATTAATTAATATCTCTTAGTTTGCTTCTTTCCATGGTATTTAACCCCCTCTTTCCTTGTGCTGTCCCTCTGCCCATTCCTCATGGAAAATCCCATGCTTTTCAGCCCCTCTTGTTAAACGAGCCACATGTGTTGCCTCTTGCAATGTCACGTTGTTTTCCATGTCCTCGTAAACCCTTTTTTTAATCTATTCCAGGCCAAATTTCCGCCTTGCCCATGAGTGACTTGGCTGTAGTACACTCGACCGGGCAGGAGAGGATCTTTTAATGTCTCCTCGCTTTGGGATGAGCCTCTGCCAGCCCCACTGGCAGCACTGGAGCCGTGCTGGGCTTGTGCTGGGATGGGAATGTGTGGGAGAAGCCTGGAAGGCTGGGCTGTGTGGGATTCATGAGCAGCTCATGTGTGAGTCACGCTGGAGGCAGACACACTCCATTTAGTGCACCCCAGATGGGATGCAGCAGACACAGGCAGGGGGAAGACACATCCTGGGAAGCCCATCTCCAGCATGTCCCTCTGGGTGTTGAGATCCTCGCTGGTGACACATTTTACAGGGGGGGGAGGGGTTTGTTCTCTGCTAAAATACCCCTTTCCATGGGGGTTGATGTTCCCTTTCCTGCAATGTCACCTCCCTGACCTCTGAAGGTGAGTTTTGCTGCTGTGGGTGGCACATAAAATGCCACTGTCATGGCACCAGTTGCTGACCAGTCGTACAGCAAGTGTTTGGTGGCCCTGGATCTGTCTGGGGCTGGATCCCAGCCCCGTGCACACACAACCTCTCTCCCTCCCCAGCCACGGAGTGGAAAATACCAGCATTCCAGGCTTATGTGATTTGGGAGGAGGTCAATGGCTCCGCTATTTATATCCAGTTATTTGGGGACTTTGCAGCTGCATTTGCACTACAGAGTCCCTGTGGGGTAGAGAAAGAATTCAGTGAAATTAAATTAAATTAAATTACCTTAAAAATCTTTAAGGTAATTTAATTGTACAGCAAGGACAGCAAACATTTCTGGATGGTGGAGTGACACAAGTAAGACTGTCCCTCTGGTGCTGCTGTTCCTGTTTTTTTTGAAGATGCGAGGGACATTCTTTAAAACAATTTTTCCATTTAGATCTTGACCCGATGGTCTGAGGATATCAGAGCACCCACAGCAGGTAAAGAGCTACCTGGGCAGAGCTCCTCCTGCCTTGCTCAGGTGTCTCAAGTCAGTGAGTTTAGCAGAAATTAAAGAGAAATTTTCATTGTCCAAAGCTCTTCTCTGAGTTTTTACACAGAGAACAAGATGTTGGGGAAGCTCCAGCCCTGTGTGCAAGAAGCAGCCCTGAAAGACGGCAGGTGTCAAATCCAGAATTCAACTGACCCATAAGAAAAACACCAAGTTCCAGTTTTAGTAAAATCTAGATGCCCAGAAGCATCATTTATTGCAAATCAGTTAACCAAAAAAAATACATCATTTTTGCAAACTACAACTTTGCATGTACATAACTTTATTACAGAAGATATCTTTTCTTAAACTACACTCTAGTTTATAAAACATAGGAAGATTCAACACCACGTGATGTTTTTATCACTCATATTAGGCGTGTCACGATAACAATGGTCTGAAATGTTAACTAAGATGAGTGCTCAGCAAGGCGCTGTGCCTTGAGAAATATCCATTTTATTTGGTGTTCTAATAGAAAGGAATGAGGAAAAGGAACCCTTTTCTTAGGTTTTCTTGATTAACTGCTCTCTATCTGCCTGTCCCATACACATTATCTAGTCTTAGGGTGTCTGCTTGCTTTTGCACCCGAGTGAGTGATATTCCAACACCTCTATAAGGTGATATATTTATGATATATTTAAGACTCGCTCATTTAGATTTTTGAAACAAAATCCACCTTTTCTTGAAAACAAACAAACAAAAGATATTTACAAACATTAAATCTGCCACAGGCTTATACTGTATTTTACATGATACACAGAAAGAGTGCACATCAGTGTAAAAAAAGATGCATCACTCCAGGCTAACGTCACAGAACAAAATGTTAACGTCTCACAGCACAGCTGTGCTGGCCCTTCGCCCTCCAGTTTGGCCAGTCCAGCCTCCCACCAAAACCAGCAGCACATCCCACTGGGCACCCAGTGAGGGCTCTGCCAGAGGAGCTGGGGCCGGGCGAGCACGTGGGGGTGGCAGTGTGATAATGCTTTGTAATCTCACTCAGGGTGTCTGCACCACCAGACACACCTTCTTTTAAAAATAGGCAGGCCATCCTTAAAATAAGGATGTGGTTTACAAAGTTTATATTGGCATTTATTTCTTAAACAGTTACTCAAAGGCAAACACGAAAACAAAACAAAATTAAAAAAAACAGTAAAGATATTCAAAGTAAAATTAAGTCTCCTTTGTGTATATACTCCATAGTTACGGGCTTGCTCTCTTCGAAGTTTGGCAAATATACTTCTTTTTGATGGGGGACAGTATTCATGTTTTGTAGTTGGGTTTTTTTAGCTTAGAAACTGTTCTTAGAGGTCTATAATCCTGATTTTCTTTTTTTTTTTTTTAAGATCATAAAAATCTTTTAAATATATATATTTTTATATATATAAAAACAAGAGAGAACAAAAATTTCTATTATCAAGGCAAATGTACAACTATATAATACTGAAATTTAAACAAAGATTCGTGAATGGTACCATAAAATGTCCTCTCATATAATAGCAAAGGAAACATTTTAAAGTACATTAAAAAAATTTGTCCATACTTAATTTTTTTCCCCTTAAGGAGTGGTATTTTTAGTCAATTTTTCCTTCCCCTCTTCTTTCTCACCTCTCTTTCTGAGTTGAAAGAGAAAAAAAATAAATTAATGGCATTTCAGAATCACAAATCGTCGCTTATAGCTTTACATAAACATTTCCTCTCAAATCAAACACAATGAACCCCCCCAAACAAAAGAGAACGTCCTATAAAAACCTAATTTGTTGATTTCTCCAAACACAACTGGTGTCCCACATTGAGTTCTTAACAATAGAACATATAAATAAAAAGGCAGTGTTCTCATGTAAAATAAAAAGTACATAAATAAATACTAAAAAAAAAAAAAAAAAAAAAGGAATTAATTTGTCTTTTTCTTTTCTTTTTTCTTTTTTATAAAAACATATTTAAAAAGGATCCTTTAATAAAAGCATCCAGTGTACTTTTAAAAAAAAAAGATCTCCCTCGAGCTTCTGGCTCCCAGTGAGAGTCTCTAAAACACCTTCCTTCACTTGAAGGCCTCGGGGATGTGTCCCATCTGTGACTGCATACTCGTGGGAGGGCTGGAGATGCCCTCGGACCAGTCGGACACGTTGGAGTGAGGAGAGGAGCTGGACCACTGGTCCGGCGACTCCGGAGACGGCGTGAGGAAAGGGTGGTCGGGCACCTGGAGCTGGTGGCTGGGGGTGTTGTCCAAGGGGGAGGAATAACTGTGCTGGGAAGGTGGGGTCAGGAACTGCGTGGTGGTCATGGGCTGGGCGAGGGAGGACGGCAGGGAGGTGGGCAGCAGCTGGGAATCCTGCGGCAGGATGGTGTGCACGGCCATGGCGCTGCTGCTCACCGGCTGCAGGTCGGGCTGGCTCAGCTCC
>NW_008246054.1:2774789-2792170 GCF_000691975.1 Corvus brachyrhynchos
GTTGTCGAGGGAGTTCATCATGCCGTGCTGCAGGTTCTGGGGCTGCTGGTGCGCCCCGGGCTGCAGGTTGCCTCGCAGGGGGTTGTACTGGCTCTGCACCATCCCGTTCTGCAGCCTGCTGAGCCAGTCACACTGCCCGTTCAGCCCGGCTCCGCCGCCCACCGAGAAGCTCATGGGGCCACTGCTCATCACCGTGCTGGGGCTGGACACCGGCAGGTGGGACAGGCGCGGCGGCACCGAATCGAAGCCCATCCTGCTGGAGTTGCCCATGGCCATATCCTGCTTGCCCGCCATGTTGAGGTGGTTGATGCTCAGGTGGGCATCGGGCATGCCTGGCAGGTGGTTCAGAGGCATGGAAGGGGACTGCTGGAACGGAGAGGTCATCAGTGGGGGAGAGGCCACGTCTGAGAGGTACCCGTGGGGCGACTCCAGGGAGTCCACTGGAGACAACACGCTGGAGTTGTCAAGCAGACACCCTTTTCCATCTTGGGACTTTTTCCTCCGGGCTTTGAGGTCTTTGGCATCCTTGCCATTGCAGCTCAGCCCCTTGGTGCTCGGCTTCCTGGCCTTCTTGCCCTGCACGGCGGGTTTGAGGTTGCCGATGTAGCTGTTGGGGGAGCAGAGCGGGGGGGACAGGGTGGGTGCCCCCAGGGGGCCGTTGTGCAGGGGAGGGCTCCGCACCAGGTTGTACTCGTCCAGCAGCCGGACGATGTCGTGGTGCATGCGCTCCTGGGCGATGTCCCGCGGCAGGCGGTCCATGTGGTCCGTGATGTCCCGGTTGGCAAAATGGTCCAGCAGGACCTTGGCGGTTTCGTAGCTCCCTTCTCTGGCTGCCAGGAACAGTGGAGTCTCCTCCTGGAAAGCCAGCAATGTTTGGTTAGGGTTGAGTTCATGGATTCTCCTGGCTAGCACTGCCCTGAGCTCCATGCCCAACTTCATGTTGTTGGGTGGCAGAGATGGTCTGTCCTCATCTCTCCTCTGGTGAGGGTTTGCTCCTGCTTTTTCCTACCCTGCTGAGTCATCTCCTTGTACTGATATCAAACCAGGAACCCCCAAGTGACCCAGAACATGCTGGAGGTGGCCACAAAGACACTGTACCAAACTGCCCACCAAGCACTGCACAGCCCCTCAACATCACCCCTACAGCAAAATCCCACAGTGCTCCTTTGAGCTAAATCCAACAACTTCATTCACAGCAGAACAATCAAATCAGACTCAGTGCCAGGCATTTGTATTTTAGCCAGAAATTACTCTTTAACAGACTCCCATAATGGTTCTTCCCTTGCATATTTCAGCCTAGGAGATATTACCTTATTATTCTGCATGTCCTTATTGGCACCATTCTTCAGGAGGACCATTGCAGCTTCCACGTTATTCACAGCAGCTGCCCAGTGCAGGGCTGACTTGCCTGGAGAGGAAAACCATGAAATACAACACACATCGGTGAGTGCTAAGATAAGCAGCAAGCATCCCTTTTGTCCCATGTCTGGGCTGTTTTAGCTGCCTCAGTACCTAAATCATCCACGGCGTTGACGTCAGCGTGGCAGTTGATGAGGTCATCCAGCATCCCCTCCACAGCCAAGCGAGCGGCCAGGATCAGGGGAGTGGTCCCGTCATGCATTCGGGCATCCAGGTCTGTTGCCCTGTTCCTAATCAGGATCTGCCACGAGAAGGGCCAAAGCAGAGGGAACACAAACGTTAGGAGGGGCAGACAGCAAGGCACTCCAGGTATCCAGGCCTCCGGACCTGCAATGCCCTTTCCAAAGGTTCATCTCTCCAGTTCTGCTCCCAGTCCAGGGGTGCTGCCGTGGGGTTGCTGCTTTGCTGTGCCCCAAGACAACAAGGGCTTCATTTTTTAACACTGTGACCCCACACCTTGCCCAGGTGAGCAGGAGACCCTGTGATAAGGCTCTTCACGTGGCACCACTATTTCCCCCCGAAAACCCCGAAACTGGTGGCCAAAGCATCAATCACCTGGAAGACTCCTTGGGCATCGGCAGAGACGGCGGCGTGCAGGGGTGTCCGGCCCATGTTGTCCTGGATGTTGGCATCAGCACTGGCCTCCAGCAGGCGCTTGGCAGCGTCCGAGCGGGAGTACCTGGCGGCCAGGTGCAGGGCGGTCTCGCCGGTGCGGTCAGTCTGGTTGTGCAGACTGGCGCCCTGGTAGATGAAGTCCGAGATGACGGCGGGAGCATCGTCCTCCTCCTCGCTGTTGCCGGTCTCCAGCCCTCCTCCGCTGCACGAGGCGATCATGAGGGGGGTGAAGCCGTCTGAAAGCACAGGGGAGCCCGGGGAAAAAAGGCTTTTTACCCTCTGTAATGCAGGAGGCTCAGCCAGATGCTCTGTCTGTGATAGATGCTTATTCTCCTGGGTGCACCAAGACTGAGTTCCTGACTAGTTCTGAACATCAAACACGAATATCCTTCCTCTGATATGGATCTGAAATTCCTTAGTGGTATCTTGCCACTCAGTGCTTTCCCTATTTCATCTGCTCGTTTGCACATGCACCACGTAAGGTGCAGTTTGTAAGGAAGGCTGCTCAAAGCAAACCGAGTGTGGTAAATACCTTCATTATTTCAGAGCACAGTTCCACAGACATGGGGAAGACCAAGTGTTTGTAAGAATTTAAAAACCTATTAACCATTGTTAAAGACCTGAAAAGAATGTGAAATGTACAGTTGGGTGGGAGGAGAGGAATATAGGAGCACGAGAGAGAACCTGGGTGATTTAATAGGTACTTCTGTAATTTCCATCTCAGTGACTGAACAAAAGAGCTCTCATGGAAAGCAAAATGGGACAGTCTCTCTCTAGATCACACACAACAGCAACCCTGTGGTGCAGAATTTGTAGCAGTGACTCTGTTCCAACAAGGGACAGGTAGGGCCATGGGGCTGCTCCCTGCAGGGGCTGAGGGAGGCTTTGACATGAGCTGACAGCCAGTGCAGAAGTGCAAGGGGTCCTTACCCGGCCCTCTGACGTTGACATCCATGCAGTCAGCATCAATTTCCCCCTGTGGAGGGGTAGGAGCCATGGAGGAAATGCGCAGGTCAGCGGCGTCCAGGTGCTGCTGTGTCCACTGCCTGTGATCTGTCTGGTCATCTGTGTCCGGCAGCATTGCCTGCTCCTCGAACTGAGGAAACAGCAGGGAATGAGCTCCCAGAAAAGCACCTTGGGCTGAGCTCCAGTCTGGGAAGCCCTGAGAGGCTCCAAGGTATGTGCTTGTCACAGGCAGGTTTGCAAAGGAGCTGGGAGCAGCAATGAGGGGCCCCTGAGCATCCCTCTGCTCCTTTTGTGACAAACCCAGGAGTGACTGCCTGCAGCATAGGGAGGGAATGTGGCAGAGGGCTTACCCTGAACTTCTTGGTGTCCAAGGTCTCCTCATCGCCCCACTCATTCTGGTTGTCATCCATCAGCGTGCCGTCCGAAGCATTTTTGAGGGGTCTTTAAAAATAAAGCCATACAAAAAGTTATCTCCTCTGCAGAAACCGTGATGGACTGTGTCCATGTACGTACACAAACTGAAAGAAGAATCAACCAATTTCCAGGAGGTTCCCCTCAGGCTGCATTTCATTTTTTACCAAGTGCAAACAGATTACAAAGATGGAACACCGCTTTTTTCCCCCATGCAGAACTTTAAGACCCCTGATTTTTCTCCTCCCTGCCACACCAATACGACGCACTGGAGAACAAAACTCCGATGGGCTCTCTCAGGAGAGCCCTGAGCAGCCCTGCTGCGCCGTGTTTATGGCGTTAGCAAGCAAATTACTCACTTCAGTCCAACAGAATCCTCCCCGAGGGGTTCCCGGCGCTTCTTCTTGCTCGACTCCGTCACTTTGAAGCCCTCTGGGAACCAAAGCTGCCCATGCTCCCTGCGCCGCTTGCGAGACACCAGCACTCCCAGTCCGATGAAGGCGAGCAAGACCAGCGCAGCCACCACCACGTACATAGGATACAGCTGGGAGTTCTTCGTGGGCTCCGCTGTTTCACCTACAAAACAGTGGGGCACAAAGAGATGCTGAGACATTAAGCTGCATAGCAAACCAGGGACAGAGTGGAAATGAAGGAAAATTAGTTAATAGAGGTACCTAAGTCTGATCTACATCAGCCCCCCCCCTCCAACCCCCCCTCCCCAAAATAAGGTCATTTTATACGCTATTAATCAGAATTGCAAACTATCGGCAAATTCTCGGCTGCACAAGGCAGCCTGCACCAGGAGACAGCTTCACTTTTTTCTCCTTTAAGGAAAAGGATTAGCAAACTTCAAATCATTGCGCTTGCATTGAGCTGTTAAGACAAAAGGATTTAGGGGGGATTTTCAAGATACAAACTTCAACTCCTTGCATGTCACTGATTGATTGGAGCTGCTTGGGTTTTCTTTTTCTTTTCTTTTTTTAATAACTTTTAGAGTGATAATGATTTTGAAATAAAACCTGGAATAAGCAAAAATAATAAAGTGTGTTTCCAATTTTTTAAAGAAAAGACTTAAGGGAGAAGAAAAAAAAAAAGTGAGGTTATTAAAACCAGACTGTGTTCAGATGCAGCCAATTGACAGATAACTAAACTTGGGGAAGGCTGGAAAGTTTTGGCTGTCTCTCCTCCCCGGCTGACCAGCTGTACGTACTTTTAACAGCTTCTATTTTGTAGGGTATGTTCAGGTTGCCGAGGGAGGCCAAGGCTCCCAGGAATGCTGCCACATCGGTGGCACTCTGGAAGCACTGGGAAGATGACTGGATGCACTGGCGGTTATCAATTTCCAAGTAGACGATGGATCTGTGAGAGAGAAGAGTCAATAAGGAACAGGGAGCGATGACCACACCGAGGACACGGGTGAGCCCCGTCTCCCTGCCCTCTTTAACCCCCATCAGTGGGAATTAGAAGGTGGGAACCCATTTCCTTGCTTCCCTGTGGCCCAAAGCCTGCAGCTCGCACTCATGGTCTGTTGGATTTGCCTCAGTGAATGCAGTAAAATCCAGCTCTTTATCTACAGGAATGGATGGGAGGCTCTGTTTCACAATGTTTGAAAATTACCCAGACACTACAGTATCTTAAATAATGCTGCTTGGGAGCCTTCAGATCTTCTCACATCATTTTCACTGCTCTAACTCCTTTGCCTTCGGTGGTTTTTGATTGAGTCCATGGAGAGGGAGCAGGTTAGATGTGTATGTTTACACCGAAGATCTCCAAACACAGATTGCAGTAATTGAGTTTTACAACAAAGCTCTAGAAAGCATTTCCCAGGGAGAAAATGAGGCTTAACTTAATGACTTCCTGAAGTCAGACAGTCGGTCAGGCCAACCTCTGCTTCCAGGTCCCACCCAGCCCAGCCCCGGCTCCCAACAATGCACAGGACTCCTTCAATCGTGAGAGTCGGCGCAGCATTGTACCCGGGATTCCTGAATGATCACTCCATTTTCCCACATGAGAGCAAAATCCGGTTTCTGTTCGCACAGAAAGCAACATCTAAATACAGTTATCTGGCCTACATCCTTCCCTTCCTAGCATGTTACTATTATCAACACAGAAAGCAAACTCAGAGTGCTGCTCAGAGAAAATGGAACCCTCTTACCCTCTGATGTCCATCTGATCGAGCTCCCTCTTCTGCCTCCTGCCAGCCCTGGAGTAGAGACTGCTCTTCACTTTGTTGATGACAGCACTGGATATATCTGACCAGTCCTCTGTGGACCTCTTGATGTAATGTTTTTTCAGTTCCTCCTCATTGCCATAGTATGGGAAGATCATATATTCCCCCTTGGGGTTCTTCTTGAAGACCACGTTGGTGTGCAGGACACGGCTCAGCTCCCGCAGGAAGTTGAAGGAGTTGTTCTTCAGGTTCTCAGGGGTGATGAGGACCACCACCACCAGCGTGCCATCTGCCAGCTTCTCTGGCATGTTGTTTGCACAGTCCAGACCATCCCACTCACACTCAAAATTGTTGCAACCCTGGTCACAGTGACCATCCGAGAAGTGATCTTTGCAGTACTGGTCATACAGAGGGCTGGAGGGAGGAGGAAGAAGAAAGGCAGAAGAAAGAATGAGACCAAGTACTGCAAATAACACCTATCTGCTGACAAAAACAGTGGTGGGTCCACAGGGATCCCTCTTTTGTATAAATATTCTTCACCCTGACAGACACTAAACCAGTTTAAGTAGAAAGCAGCTGTTTCCTGCAGCATTCACCTCTGCAGGTGAGAGAGAGCAGCTGTTAAATTATAGAAGAAAAAGGGACAAATTACTGTGACTCAGAGAAGGCATGGGGACACAGAATAGTTACTAAGACCCGAGTTGGTCCAGGAATCTGGGACTAAGTTCCTGCTGTTGCCAAAGACAATGTTTGGGAAATGCTTGGATGTTAACATCATCATGTTTCCTGGCTGCTCTTCCATCTGGGGTCTCCCTGCCTTGAAACTGACTGTGTTACTGCTGTGAGTTGGAGAATTCACTTCTATGGAGTGATACAAGCAAGGACAGGGAAGCCATCTGCAGAGCGTCAAGCTCAGAGAGCTTCCAAGTGGATATAAACTCAGAAGGACCACAGGGAGATGTGGTTGCTTGAGTTGCAGCCCCACAGGCAGCAGAACAGAATGCTGGAAGTGAACAGCAGGCCTGAGTCTAGGAGTTTTACCAGATGCAATCAGAAGGACCAGAGAGTCACCACAGAGGTCACGGGCTTTAAAACAAGAAGGTTTTAAAGAAGCCACTTACTTGCACTGCCCCTCGTATTTCTGGCAGTCAAACCCATCGTAGAGGCAGCCAGCATTATTGCACTGAGAGTCACACTTGCCATCGTTGAAATACTTCCAGCACTGCAGAGACTGGGAGCAGTTCTTCCAGGGATCGTTGAAGTTGAGGGAGCAGTCGCCCCCGTCCCAGCCGCAGGCGTGGTTGTTGCATTTCCCATCACAGATCTTGTTGCCGGCGTACCCCGCGCACACGGCGATCTCGCACTTCTCCTCGATTTTGGGGGGGATGATGTCCTGCCCGATGCCACCCTGGAAGTCGAAGTCGAGGATGTGGCAGTTGAGGCCGTTGAAGTTGGCGGGGCAGTTGCAGCGGTAGTAGGGCGAGGCGTCGCTGAAGAACTCGCAGGTGCCCCCGTTGTAGCAGGGGTTGGAGGTGCAGGGGCTGCTGGCTGGGTACTGGCATTCGGGGCCCGTGAAGGCCGGCGTGCACATGCACTTGGAGCTCTTGTGGATGGAGATGCAGGTGCCACCGTTCAGGCAGTGCAGGTTCCCACAGGTGCGGGAGTCGTTCTCGCAGGTGGCACCCACGAATCCCTGGGGAGGGCACAGCAAGGAGGGAGTCAGAATCGCTGATGCTGTCCTACAAGCAGCGTTAACACACGTGTGTTTTGGGAAACTAAAACTCACCCTCTAAAACTGGCGATGGGCAAGAATAATCTTGAATGTAAAGCCTGTCAGAGCATCCCCTCAAAGTGAAGGGAGCTCTTTTCCATAGCTGCCTGCTCCACTTTGTGTGGTGCAAATAACATTCAGCCTGTTCTACCTTCAGGCCTGAGCCATCTTCTCCTTAACTCTATTCCAGCATCCTTGCAAGCGTGGAGGGTGCACATTTATGGATGCACCCACAGCAAAGCATCCTCTCATCCATGCCTATCCCAGCTTGGGAAGCCTCGGGGGCTAAACTGGCCTCTTGACCACCCCTTGTGACCATGCAACATTCCTTGCCCAGAGCTGGAGAGGAGCAGGCACCTACCGGGGGGCACTTGCAGATGAAGCCACGGCCAGTGTTGCTGGCAACAGCACAGGTCCCCCCATTCCTGCAGGGTTTGCCTTTGCAGCCATCCACCACGGTGTCACAGCGACGGCCTGCGAGGGAGAGGAGTGTGTGAGGAGCAGAGGAAGGCGTGCAGGGATGCCTGGAGGGGCTGCAGGCTGGGAGCAGAGGGGATGCAGTGCTCACCCGCATAGCCAGGTCGGCACTCGCATTTGTAGTCGTTGACCCGCTGCACGCAGTTCTGGGTGCCGCGGGCGTCGCAGGGGTTGGACAGGCACTCGTTGACATCTCCCTCGCAGCGCTCCCCTACAAAGCCAGGGGGGCAGATGCAGCTGTAGCCACCTACCCGATCCTTGCACTTGCCATTGTTAAAGCACTTGGGCCCCAGGGTGACAGGATCAAAGAAAGGGCTGCAGTCATCCACATTGATCTCACAGTGCACCCCTAGAGAGATGGGGGAACAACCCACACAGCTCATCAAACAGTATCGGGGGGCCCGCTGCTCCCTTGTGTGAGCCTTCCCTGCCAAGGGGCTGAGCCTGACCACGTCAGTGGCAGCCTGAGCCACCTCTCGGGCAGGAGGGACATGGCACCACGTGGCCAAGGCCGCGTGGCCTTGATGGCTAAGCCCGTGAGCAAACACAAACCTCGCCCGCTGCATTTGCTGTTGCCAGCCCGAGCAGCTAATGAGCAGAATCCAAGGATATCTGCACTCAGCCCAGTAATGCCCCAGCCTGGGGAATTAATTTACCTTGAGTTCCTCTGGGGCAGGAGCATTTGTACGTATTGATGAGATCGATGCAGGTTCCTCCATTCTGGCACGGGTGGGACAAGCACTCATTGATCTCCTCTGAGCAGTTAACTCCATGATAACCAGCCACACACTGCAAGGAGGAAAGAGGAGAAATATCAGAGAGGTTCCCTCCATTCCCACATGGCTGCAGGAGCACAGCCAGCACCCCAGTCTCCAACTTGGTAAAGGGGCATCATGCCCAAGGGCAGCATCTTGGGCAGCAGAAAGGCAGTAACTGGGGCTTTTTTACCTGCCCCCCAGGCACCCACCTCGCAGGAGTAGCCTCCCAGGTAGTCTGTGCAGGTGGCTCCATTCTGGCAGGGGTTGGGGGAGCACTCGTCCACCTGCTCCTCGCAGTAGCTGCCGGTGTAGCCGTCTTGGCAGCGGCAGAAATGGGTGTTGCCAGTGTCTACACAGAGCCCTGAGTTCCTGCAGAGATGTGCTACATCGATACCTGTCAGGGAGAGCAGAGTGAGATGCAGGGACCTCGGCGACACCCACACATCACAGGGCCATGTCCTGACCACCACACATCCCACAGGCAATCACAGCCTTGGGGTGCATTGCTAGAGCAATCCTTGAGATCACTCTGTGCCAAAGATCCCCACCAAGAGAACTGGCTACATCCCTGCTCAGTGCACAGCACAGGGGACACCTGGGGCCCCCAGCCTGGCCCTGTACACATGGCAGGGCCTTACCTTGCTGCTTAGCAGCCACCTCGCAGGACACACTGGGGACATCGCAGTAGAGCCCTGTCCAGCCGCTGTTGCACTCGCAGTGGTACAGGTTGCTGGTCTGCCAGCACTTGCCCCCATTTTTGCAGGGAGAGGAGTCGCACCAACGCACCAGGTTCTGGGAGAGCAGAGCAAGAGATGAGGGTCAGAACACAGCAGGGCTTCTGCAGGAGTGGAGACTGCAGTGACCCCCAGATCCCCACAACAGCATCCAGCCAAGCTTCCCGTACCTGGCAGTTGAGCCCGGTGTATCCCTGGGGACAGGTGCACTTGTACGTCCCGTAGCTGTCCTGACATGTGCCCCCGTTCAGGCACGGCTTGGAGTCACACTCATTGATGTTGTGCTCACAGTAGCTGCCTGTGAAGCCGGGCAGGCAGACGCAGGTGAAGGTGTTGATGCCATCCACGCAGGTGCCACCGTTGAAGCAGGAGCTGGGGACACAGACATCGCACCCCAGTGAGTCACTGCTGCTCGTGCTCCATGCCAAAGGCCCCACACACCAACCCAGGGCTATGGGGCAGCACAGGGACCTCAGCCCCTTGTCCCAGCTGGCAGGACTGTACCTCTCCGTGCAGTCAGGGGTGTTGTTCTCGCAGTGGATGCCGCTGAAGCCGGAGGGGCAGGTGCAGGTGTAGCTGTTGACGCAGTCGGTGCAGTTGGCCCCATTCTTGCAGGGGTTGCTGGCGCACTCATTGATGTCCTCCTCGCACTTGGGCCCACGGAAACCAGCCAGGCACTCGCAGAAGAACGTGCCAATGCCATCAGAGCAGGAGCCACCGTTGTGGCACGGATCTGGAGAGGAGGGACGTGCATGTGAAGATGTGATGGGGATTGCCCCACAGCACTGTCCCCATACACATTCCCTGGCCATGTGGAAGAATGGGACTGAGCCCAGGGACTGGGCAGAAGCCAGACCAACCCCACCAGGAGACTGGACACAAGGAGAACCCATGGTACACATTATCCCCACAACAGGGCTTGCAGCACTGCCCAGGCCACAAAGGCAGCCGGGGCTGGGCCATGCATGGGGAGGAGAATCCCAGCCCCAGGAAAGGCCACGAGGCTCAGGGCTGGGCTGGGTGCAGTCTGGGGGCAGCCCCTGCTCTTACTGGGCTTGCAGTCGTCGATGTCGGTGTCGCAGTTGCGGCCGGAGAAGCCGGTCCGGCAGGCGCAGCGGTAGCTCCCGTTGGTGTTCTGGCACGTAGCCCCATTCCGGCAGGGGCTCTTCACACACTCATTGATGTCGATCTCACAGGTCTGACCTGGGGACAGAGCAGGATAGGGATTGTGTGGGCTGGGGGTGCTGGTGAAAGCCCTGGGAGTGACAATGACATCTTGGGCACCGCTCGCACCAGGGCAGGAACCAAGGGATGCAGGCAATGGTCACATCCTGTCCACCCAGCTGAGCCACGGGGCAGGTCAGGACCCTCTCACAGGCCTGGCTTCCTCCCCCTGCCTTTCCCTCCCTGAGGGGAGCGGGGGGTTCTAACCCCCAAAAGGGCCATGCCCATACCTTGCCAGCCAGGGGGGCAACTGCAGGAGAAGTTCTTGTAGTCCTCTGACTCCTGGCACTCGCCGCCGTTCTTGCAGGGGCTGCCAGCACAGGGGGCCAGCACGTCCTCACAGGTGGCTCCTGCACAGGTACAAGCACCCACTGACACCCTCCAAAATGACAGGCAGCCCAAGACCCTGTTATCCCCTGCCCCGGGCTGCTGCCAGACTGGGGAAGGCTCTGGACTTCCCCACCACCCCAGGGCAGCCTAGCTGGGGCTGTCTCCTCCACTCCTGGTCACCCATGACCCCAGATCCCCACAAACTTTTAAGCCCTGGCTATCTGGGCTGCATTAAAGCATTGCACACTTCCTTTGGCAGGGAAGTGCTGCTTGGGGTGTCTTTCCCCCCTTGCACTCCCTCCCCCCTTCCCTCTCCGCTGCTTTTCCTGTTTACGTCCAGCCAAGGGACACGTTCCCTCCAAACCCTTATCTTCCCTGTCAGCCAATATCTCCTGAACTGGCCTTTGCTATTTTCCAGAGCCTTCCCCTCCCTGCCTGCCCAGTCCCCGTCCCCCCAGGGGTTTCTATGGCCACCGGTGAGGGCAGGAAACTGCTCATGGCTTCCTGCAATTGTGCTCGGCTGCGCGAGCGGAAGCGCAGGGCCGGCAAACAGGAATTGGCTCAGCAGAATCCCCGGCCCCTCGGCCTTGGATCGCCTTTTCCAGCACGGGCATCATGGCTGGGGAACGGTGGGGTGTGAGTGGGGCGGCCCTGGGTGCTGCTGCCCCCGAGCCACCGCCCTGGTACCCTCCAGGAGGAGGAGGAAGAGGAGGAAGAGGAGGAAGGGAGGAAGCTGTGGCTGGCAGCTTCCCAAAGCTCCTGCAAATTTCCTCCAGCTGCGCTGTGGAGAGGTGGAGCCATGGCTGTGGGCAGCCCCTCGTCAGGGCAGTGTGAGGCAAGCCTTCACGCTGAGTGCCAGCTCACTGCGTGTGCTGGGGACCAGTTTGGTGTCACAGGTGAAGAAGAAACTCCCCAGAGCCGTGGTGGGGCACAGGGCACTCCTCTCACCTGTGTAGGGCAGGAGGCAGTTGCAGGTGTAGCCAGCGACATCATCGATGCACGTGCCCTGGTTCAGGCAGGGGTTGGAAGCGCATTCATTGATATTGGTCTGGCAGTTGGGGCCTGTGTCAAGAAAAAATAAATAAAAGAGGCTGTGATGGAGGTGTGCTGGTGGAAGGGGGCTGAGGGTACAGTGGGGACATGGTGACAATGACAACAGCACACCCATCGCCCCGGGAAAGGCTCCTGTACTCAGCGCCAGCCCTGAACTCTGCTGAAGGTCTCTGGGCTGGCTGCACTGCCACAGCTTCCAGCCACAGCTGGGGCTCCACCGTCCCCAAAGTGAAGCCTCCAGCCCGTCATGGGAGCACCCACCCACAGCTCCCCCCTAGGCCTTGGTATGGGGGGAACATGGCAGCATCCCTGCCTGCACCCTTAGAATCACAGAATCACAGACTTGTTGATGCTGGAAAAGCCCTCTAAGATCATCAAGTCCAACCATTAACCCAGCATCACCATGTTCCTCACTAAACCACATCCCCAAATGCCACATCCACACCCCTTTCAAACACTTCCAGTCATGGTGACTCCACCACTTCCCTGGGCAGCTTGTTCCAGTGCCTGACCACCATTTCCAGGAAGAAATTTTCCAGAACACCCAATCTAACCCCCCACTTACCGCTGAAGCCCTCCCTGCAGGTGCAGATGTAGCCACTGGTCATGTCCTTGCAGGTGCCACCGTTCATGCAGGGATTGGATTCACACTCATTGTTGTTAATGTCACAGTTTGTCCCACTCCAGCCAGGGTCACAGTCACACTTGTAGCTTTGGGGAAAAATTGGGGCATAAAGATCTAGTCCGACCTGGTCCTCTAGGCTACACCAGCCATCATTTATCCAGTAAATCCTGTCCCTTCCAGGGAATATCCCATGGCACTGGCCCAGAGCACGGACAAGCACCAACTCAAGGGTGATGCTCGCTCTCCTCTAACCCAGACTTTGTTGGGGACCCTTTGTTCCCTGCAGCCCCCCAGCAGCCCCTGCACCCTCCAGCCTACCCATTCAATCCATCGTGGCATTTCCCATGGATGCAGGGGTTGCTGTTGCACTCGTTCACTTCGGACAGGCACTTGGGGTCGTGGAAGCCCTCGGGGCAGAGGCAGGTGAAGCCGTTGATGCCATCCTTGCACGTGCCCCCGTTGTGGCAGGGGTTGCTGGCACACTCATCGATGTTGATGTTGCACATGCGCCCTGGGAAAGGGGGAGCAAGAACAGTTACCCTGTAAGGATGGGCGGCATGGCGTGGGGAGAGCACCCACCAGGCAATTCCCCCTCCAGCCACCCAGGGAACGTCTGCTGGAGGCTCGAATCTCGGGCCACACGTGTGCCGGCTGCAGAGGAGCGGGCTGCCCTGCAGGCAGGGTGACTTCACACCCTGCATCGCCTGCCTGCCTTCATTAAACGTGACTGGGAAGAGGCCGTGCCCTGGGCTGCTTTGGTCCAGGAGGGAATACTGAAGGGAGGAGGTTTCAGCCTGTAACCCTACCTGCCACGGCCGACAAAGCCAGGCTTTATTTCGGCTCCCGGTGGGCCCGAGGACAAGGGGCTGTGCGAGCGGTGGGGGCTGCTCCCATCAAAGCCCTCCACCATTTCCAGCAGCCATCAAACAAACCAGTTGGACAAGGCAGCAACCTGATACCCATGGGAGTGGGTGCAGCGGGAGTCGAATTCGCAGCACCAGACACCCCTTTGATTTCAGACCGAGCCAGGGTCGCCCTCCTGAACAAGCTGGAGCGCTGGAGGGTGTAAAACCTCCTACAAGCAGAATGGCAGCATCCCCCCTCCTTATTGCACCCTCGTCCTGGTTTTGTGAGGCACCAGCAGCTGCAGGTCCCCAGGGTGTGAGGCCCTGCTCTCACCTGTATACCCCGGCTCGCAGGTGCACTCGTAGCCATTGATCTTGTCGATACACTTGCCATAGTCGCAGGGGTTGCTGGCACAGTCGTCCAGGTTGATCTCGCAGTTGGGGCCTGGGGAGGAGAGGGGTGTTGTTAGGGGGTCCCCAAGAGGAGAGGGGTGTTGTTAGGGCGTCCCCAGTCCCGTCAAAGCAGTAAAATGAAGCCTGCTGCCACTGACTGCCACCGCTGCCCCACAACAAAGCGCCTCTGCCATGGGCAGCTCCCGGCTGGGGCGCGGTTCCTGCCAGAGCTGAGCACCAAACCGGGAGAACTCGCCCTCACCCAGGATGCCCCAGGGCCGCCCCAGCACCAGGGCAGCTGCTGGTGGTGGCCCAGGGCCAACCTGCCCCAGGATGAGGATGGGAGCAGGATACTGCACCGGCACTGCCAAGCCGCACGGAACCCCGAGAGCTCCCTCCTGCTCACCCGTGGTCCCTTTGAGGCAGATGCAGTTGTAGGCGTTGTTCCTGTCCTGGCAGGTCCCCCCGTTTTTGCAGGGCTGGCTCTGGCACTCGTTGATGTTGATGTCGCAGCGGTGGCCCGTGTAGCCGGGCTGGCAGAGGCAGGTGAAGGAGGCGATGCTGTCCTTGCAGGTCCCGTAGTGGCACGGGTCAGGGTCACACTCATCGATGTCGATCTCACAGTGGGTGCCCGTGAAACCTGCCACCAGCAGGAGGGACACAGGGTGAGGATGGGGGACACGAGGTGGGGATGGGGGACACGAGGTGGTGATGAGGGACACTCCTTCCCATCCTGTCCAGGTGTGAGGCACTGCACTGGGGTGGCTTTACCTGCCCCACTGTGAGCCCTGGGACCCCCAGGAGTGGGATCCAGGCAGGGAGCACCCCGATGTGCTGGCAGAGGGGCTGGTCAGACCCCAGCCCGGGGGCTTTGTGCTGGGGTGCACAATGACCTGCATTAAAGCTGCCTTGGCTCTGGAGCGGGGCCCCGCGCTCGCCCGCGGCTCGTCCCGGAGTGCACGGGGGGGGCCGGCCGCAAGCACCCCCGAATAATAACCCCCCCGGCAGCTCCTATTCTCCTGGCCGGCTCCCTCCCCGCCGGGTTTGGGGGTGGAGAGCCGAGGACAAAGTACAGCTTTGACTAGACCCCGCCAAGCCCACATAGCAGCTTTTCATCGGGGCTTGGCATTAGCAAGACACTAATTAGAGGCCATTCAGCTGGAAGATTTCTGGCGGGAGCTGCTCCACAAAAGAGCCACTGTTTGCCACCAGGGCTCAAGTCATCATTTTGTGCAACTGCTCCTTGGGTTTCGGTCGGCGAGCCCCCACGGCCCTGCACCTTGCGTCCCCATAGAGGCAGCTTTATTCCTTCCTTCCTGCCTTCCCCCTCACTGCCGCCCCAGCAGGCGGGAGTACGGTGGGACGGCTGCTGCGGGGCCACACCTAAGGAGTGCCAGGCTCCATACACCTGGCTCCGGCACCAGCAGGCTGCAGAGCCAGACTTGCTCTGCCAACACCTGGGAAAGGGACATTCTGCTCCATAGGAATCACATCAGCAGGGACCGACCCCACTGACGGACGGTTTGGGGACACCTGCCACAGCAGGTGCTTGGAGAGGTGGGCACTAAGTGATTCGTCAATGTGGTTTTATGGCACATCATGGGGCAGGACCCCCCCAGCCCGCCAGGACGCAGGATCCCCTCACCTTCGGTGCACTCGCAGCTGTAGGTGTTGGGGCCATCCACGCACTTGGCACCATTCTTGCAGGGGGTGCTGGCACACTCGTCAATGTCAAACTGGCACAGGTGCCCGTTGAAGCCTGGAATGGAGGGAGAAGTCACGTCCCTGAGCACGGCCGGACCCGCCAGGCTCCCCTCCCTGCCGCTGGGCAGCTCCCGCCGGGCCCCCCCGCCCCGCTCCTGCTGGCCCCCCGCATCCCGCCTGGGGCGCCGGGTTTCCATGGGGACGGCTGCTGGGGGCCCTGAATGCGGGGCTGCGACCCACCATTGAGAGCATCTTATTTACATCTCTAGAGGAGCAAAGTCTCTGAACTTCAAAACCTCCTTTCACAGATTAACCGTCTCCCCATTCTCTGCTCCACCCCGTGACTTTGACACCGCATTCAAAGCCGCTGGTGCGGCCCCCCCAGCCCCCAGCCCTCCTTCCCAAAGAGGGGCCTTTTCAAGTGCAAAGCCGTGGGGTTTAATCCTCCTTCCCCTCTCCCATGGGCCGGAGCTGGAGCAGCAATGCCTGCACGGGGCTCAGCCCCTCATTGCAATTGGAGAAGCCTCCTCCGAAGCACCAAGAGGTGCTTGCTACACTCTGCCCATTCCGGAGGGCTATGAAATTTAAGGAGCCCATTCCTGGCTTTGTTTCCACCACAGTGGCAGTGGATGGATGCTGGTGGTGGGATGGATGCCACGTACCAGTGGGGCACTCGCAGTGGAACTCGTTGATCTTGTCAAGGCAATTGCCATTGTGCAGGCAGGGGCTGCTGGCACACTCGTCCGTGTTGATCTCGCAGTAAACCCCCTCGTACCCTGCCGAGAGACCCAGCACCGTCAGCACCATGGCACAGGGCTGGCACAACCACACGACAGGTGCGTTACAGCTGGTCCCCCCATCTTTAAAAGGCAGCTCAGGAGATGTTCTACACATGGTGGGATCTGATGCACAAGATGCTCCATGGTTGTCCATCTTGGATCAACAGGCTTTGGCTCGATCCAAGCCAGCAAGATTGGCAAGAGGAGGAATCCAGGGAAGGGCCGATAGTGCCCAACTCTCACTTCTTGTCCCCCCACTACACAGCCTTTACTGAATTCTCTCTTTCCGGTGCTGTCCCCAGGCACACAGGAGCTGCTCACCCAACCCCGCACTGAGCTGAAGCTGAGGGGCACCCAAAGCCCTCCCATCACCCACCCCCAGCTCTAAGGCTGGGTCCACAGGGCTGCCCACGCACCGGGCATGCAGATGCACTGGAACTCCCCGATCTGGTCCAGGCAGGTGGCATCATTCTGGCAGGGGTTGGAGAGGCACTCATTGACATCGATCTCACAGCGAGGGCCCGAGTAGCCCTGCAGACACTGGCACTGGAAGGACCCTTGAGTGTTGATGCACTTCCCTGCGTGCTCACATGGGTTGGCTCCTGTAACACACAAGAACAGCTCTCAGGACTCGCTCCTGGCTGTGCCAGAGCCTTCCCCAGCCGCGCTGCTGTCACTCTGTGTGAGCTCACCCAGCGAACACTCGTCCACGTCCTGGTTGCAGGCTGGCCCCATGTACCCCGAAGGACACGTGCAGATGGCTTTGCCATTGACGGGGTTGGTGTCGCAGTTGGAGCCCTCGTTGCAGGGGTTGCTGATGCAGGCGTCGTCCAGGTGGCACAGCAGACCTGGGCAGCAAAAGGTGCATGTCAAGGACGATGGGCACACGAGTCATTACGGACCAAGACCGCAGCAAGGAGCCAGGGGACATGCAGGGCAGGGGACAAGGTGGGACAGGGCCTCACCTGTGCGGCCGTGGGGGCACTCGCAGTAGAAGGAGGCCACCCGGTCGTGGCAGGTGGCCCCGTGGAAGCAGGCGGCCATGGCGCAGTCATCGATGTTCTCGCTGCAGTCCTCGCCCGTCCAGCCGTTGACACAGACACAGTT
>NW_008246054.1:2792278-2796283 GCF_000691975.1 Corvus brachyrhynchos
TGCCGGAGACGTGTGTGCGCCGGCGGTGGTTGTTGTGTCAGGTGCTACCGTTCTGGCAGGCGTTGGGCATCAGCTGGCACTCGTCCACGTCCTCAGTGCAGTACTGACCTGCCAGGGGACAGGGCACCTGCATGAAACTGGCACTGACCCACTCCCGGTGTGAAGCAGGACAGCTCTGCCCACACTGTGCCCACCATCCCCCTGGGCAGGACCCGTGCTCCCAGCCCAGCCCTGTGCCACCCTCACTGCCGGCATTACCTGTCCACTCCGGTGGGCACTGGCAGTTGTAGGTGTTGACGCCATCCACACAGGTGCCCCCATTCTTGCAGTTGTTGCCCGGACAGTCATTGATGTTCTCCTCACAGTTCTGACCCGTGAACCCTGCACAGACGAGACATCAGCCGTGATGCCAACTCACCCACTGGCTGTGTCACCACCTTGTCCCTTGCCACCCCCCACCACCAGCAGGGTGTTTGCTATCAGGTGTTGAGTGTGTGCCAGGCTGGCTTTGAAGCCTGGTTTCATCTTCATCCCTACTCTGCCTCTGCTGGAGCCTGGCAGGCAGCAGCTTCCTCTGCACAGGGCAGGGTGTCCCTGGTGCCAGAGCCTCCAGCTCTGGAGACACTTGCCCCAAGCAGTGGAGGATCTGACTCCACACCAGTGGGAACAAAGCAGGGCTGCTCCCACAAAGGCTTGTGGCACTCAGTGCTGAATCATCGGCTTTAATTTCACTTGTAAAGAGCCTCAGCAGCAGCGCTCGCCTCTGAGGGGGATCCAAGTCCCTGCCAGGGCAAGCCACCATCCCACAGGGCGCTGGGCTCATCCCAGCCCACCTCCTGCTTGGGTTTGTTATCACCTCCAGCTGATAGCATGGAAACCCTGCCACCCCCAGCCTCTCCAGCAGGAAGAAAGCAGCCAGGCCCTTCTCAGGACATCTGCCAAGCCACCTCTGGCTGACATTTGTGTTAAAAGCTGCATTTACTCTACAACCCCCAAAGCTCCTGACCCAGGTGCTTGGGGTTTGGGATGGCAATGCCAGCCCACAGTGCCAGTGTCCATCTGCAGCTCCCCCAAATTCTCCAGGGCATTCTGCAGCTCCAGACCAGGCTGCTCCCTGCACAGATAGCTCAAAATGTCACCTCCACAGGTAAGGACCAGGTGCCCAGACTCATCCTCTGTGGGACCCCAGACCCTGGCCCATCTGGGAGCTTTCCCCTCGTTCTCTCCATGTTTTCCTCTCCCCAGCCCCATCACATGGGGAGCAGCCACAGCTTTTTATGATTGCTGGTAGGAGTCCAGACCAGATAACATTGATTTGCACCTCACTTTTTAGCAGCTGGGCTGAACCTGAGCAGCAATAACTCGCAATGTCCTAGATACCAGGATTAACTCATTTTGAACCATCCAAATGAGTAATTAGTATGGCAATTACTTTAAACTCAGGGTTACGTTCTGCAGCGATGGCACGATAAAACAGCCAAGATTAGTTTAACTTGAAGAAACCCGGTAGGGCCAGGCCTCTCTGGGAATGAAAAGGGGACATTGTTCCAGGTTTGCTGTGCCACATACCAGCATATCAATCACCCCCTTATCATGAGGAACAGCCCCCCCGTCCCTCTGCCTCTGCTGCTGGTGCAGCTCCTGCACCGTGTGGGACGGAGGAGGTGCTGAGGGACCCCCTGTTCCCCGGAGCAGGGGCTGTGCCACCCCACGGGAGGTGAACCAGCTCTTGCATGATGCAAATCTCCTGGAAGCGGCCCACGGAGCCGCAGCTGGGCGTGACAGCACTGATCCTGCCGGGAGCAGGGATCTCCCCCAGGGCCGTGCCTCACCCCGCCGTGCCCGACGCTCGGGCTGCTCAGGGAAAGTGCCTTGTCAGCAGAACGGCAGGGCAGGGCCAGCACAGCTCCTGCTGCCACCTCCACCTGCCCGTCCCTGCGGCAGCGCCGCTCCGGCGGGACAGGGCTCGGAGCTGCTCCAACGGAGCATCGCCGCCGGGAGCTCATCCTGCAAGGAAAGGCTTCCTTCCTGGCACTGCTCGCCCGCTCAGCCCCACACCTCACTGTCCCTAAGGACAGGAGCTTTGCTCCAGCCCGGGTGCGCAGGGGTGGAGGTGAGGCAGGAGATGCTGCAGGGATCTGTTCTGGATGGCTAATGGGATTCCTGAGTTACTGCAACCAAAAGCTTTGGGAAGGGGATGGAACCTCTGAACCTGTGTCAGGCATCAAGACAAGATCCCCCACACTGCTCGCAGGGATCACTTATCTTCCCCTAAGGTGGGCTGGCTGCCAGCAGGATGTAGGGGTCTGTGCCATCTGGGAGACCCCATCCCCACCCTGATGCCACGTCTGCAGCAGAGATGGGGCAGGAGCTACAGGGAGGGAGGCTGGAGCTCCCCATGGCAATGCCCAGCCCTGCCCAGGGTGCAGAGCAGAGAAGCCACCCAACCTTCATCCTGCCCTGGCCACTGCTGGGCTATGGGTGACCAGAGGATCAAACCAATCCCACAAGGGACTCCTCAGGCAGCGCAGTGCTGCCCACAGCTTCCTTCCCAGGGACAGGGCGGGGGCATCCCCTCCACATCTGCTACAGCTGGCCAGTGTGCTTGGCTCGGGTGAGGAGCAGCGCTCATCCCAGCAAACACAACCTGGTCTGAGTGTGGCTCTGGGCTGAAACTCCATGGTTTCATTTCTCCAGCTGACCCAGGGATGGGCGGAGCGTGGAGCTGCTCAGTCCCTTCCTCCCCCTGCCCTGACTGCGCTGCAGACCCACTCTCCGAGGGCAGAAGTGAAAGGGCTTGGTGGGGTCAGGGGGCCTTGTCACAGCTGCTGTTCCTCTCGAGGGCTTGCAGGGTGCCAAGCTCCTTTCCAGGGTGCCAAGCTCCTTTCCAGGGTGCCAAGATCCTTTCCAGAGTGCTGAGCTCCCAGGACAGCCCCCACAAGGAGCCCTCCATGCCAGAGACTGCAATCCTGCTGGGCTCCTCCAGAGCCTGCCGGAGGGAGCAGCAGCGAGCACGGAGAGGGTCTTCCTTCCCCAGCTCCATTAGCACTCGGAAACTTTCCAAAATAGCTATTCCGGGCTAATTATTCCATTCTGGAAGTAGATTAAGCTAAAGCGGAAAAAGGCACTCTTATTCTGGAATATGAGCATCCGCACAGGGGCCTTCTTGTTTTGGAAGAGCTATTTTGGTGAAGCACAAAGTATATAAAGCCCCCAGATGAACTCTCCTCCTCGGGCATCGCTGCCCAACGTCTTCCCAAAAGCACGTGACACAACGAGCCCACAACCAGAGGGTTTTCTCCCTCCCACAGCCGCAGCTTGCAGGAAATTCGGCCACTACTCATTTAGGGTGGACTAAGGTGCTGCAAGAGGGTCCCCCCATCCCTTTCCCTCCCTACCTGGCAGGCAGGTGCAGTCGTAGGTGGTGTCTCCGATCTGGCGGCAGGTGCCCCCGTTCTGGCAGGGCGAGGGGTTGCAGGGCACGTAGAGGTGCTCGCAGTTCTGCCCGGTGTAGGCCGGCTTGCAGGAGCACTGGTAGGTGCCCACCTCGTTGGTGCAGCTGCCCCCGTTCTTGCAGACGGGTGGGGAGATGTTGCACTCGTTGACGTCCTGCTTGCAGTTGGCGCCGTGGAAGCCGGCGGTGCAGCGGCAGATGTAGTGGGCTTCGAAGGGCACGCACTGGCCCCCGTTGGCGCAGGGGTTGGAGGCGCAGGGGTCGGCCTGCTGGCAGGTTTTGCCTGGGGAGGGCAGGGAGGGAGGGTGAGGATGCAAACAGCAGCTCAGCTCTTGCTGGCAGTGATCTACACCGCGGTGCAGACCTGGATCTGGGGCTGGTGGTAACTAATTCCCCCACCTCAAACCTCACTGTGCAGGAAGATCACAGTTCCCCCAGCTGGGACCCACCCAAACTCAGGTTTGTAGCCCACCCTCCCCACCTCTCTGAGCCCAAAATGAGAGGCAGCTGTCCACCCACAGGGCTAACCCCTGTCGCAGGCCATCCTTCCC
>NW_008246054.1:2796415-2805129 GCF_000691975.1 Corvus brachyrhynchos
GCACCACCGCGGTGCAGGTGCCGGCGTTCTTGCAGGGGGAGCTCAGGCAGGGGTTGGGCAGCTGGCACCGCTCGCCCACGTAGGCACCGCTACACCTGGCAGGGGTGAGACACACCGTCAGTGGGACGGCCCCGAGGACCGGCCCAGCCCCGCGCCGCTGCCCGGCACGTCGGGTTTGGCAGTGGCGAGGATCTGCCCTGGCTGCGCCGGGCTGGGAAGAGGAAGATGAAAGAGGTGCTGGGAACAAAGGCGTCCCCCATGGAGGGGCCTGCGCCGACTTGCACAACCGCAGCCGCGGCGCTGACATCCTGCGTCTCATCGCAGGGAGAGTCTTCTCCCTCCCCTCCCTGCTGAAGAGGAAACCAAGGCACAAGGGACACATGGTGGGGACAAGAGGAGCATCCCCATACCCACGCCAAATCCATGGGGCCAGGCAGCATGGGGACAGCCCCTCTCCCTGCCCGTCCCTGCCCATGCTGGGGTCTCTGCTTCACCAGGGGGATTTTTATCCTCCCTCCATCCTAAATCACTCAAACGCAAATTAAGCAGGGGCTCAGCATCGGTTGGCAACAGGTGGGACATGCTCCTGCTCCTCACAGTCAGCTGAGAGCTTCCCCAAAGCCAAACCCTGCACAAGGAGGGTGAGTGGCCCTGGCTGCTGCATCCCTCTGCGTGGGGGCCCTGAGAAAAGAACCCCCGATGCCACCACTGGCTTCACCATCTGTCACCATTGGCCACCTGGGCTGGAGCAGGACTGGGGCTGGCAATATGCCCCGAGGGCAAATCCCACCAGCCATCCTGGTGGGCCCAGGCAGGATGTGTGGCTGGCAGGACCTTGCAGAGGGGGCAAGGTAAGGACAGAGCAAAGCTGTGCACCTGATACCAAAAAATCCCAGGGGTGAGGCACGAACGCTCCCGCGTGGCATCTCTTGTATCCTGCCTGCAACACACGATGCCACCACAGGTTTTGTCCCCAGCCCTCTCTGCTCACATTACAGCTCTTCCAAAGGGGATGTTCTGTGCTGGCTGGGCTGTGCTGAGCAGTCATGGTGAGTAGGGCATGGGAGGAGTGAGGTGGTGCTGGCACGCTGCTGTCCCACACCACGATGGCAATGCCACCACAGGGTGCACCACGCTCAGCTCACGGGTTTCTACCAGAGGCCTTGAGAGCAGAAATAAATCTGGGATCCTGCACGGCCAGGAGCTGGAGGTGACGGGTGGGGAAGGCAATGGCACCTGGGCACTGGGGGACTGTGGTCCCCACGGTGCTGTGGCAGGTCGGGCTCAGGGCACCACGAGCTCACACCTGTTGCCATTGGATCTGGTGGGACATTGCATTCCCGAGCCTCCTGCACGGCCTCCAAGGCTCCCATGGCGAGGGGGTGAGCAGGGGAGGTCCCAGGGAATACTGCAGAGCACAGCAGTCACCTACAACCCCCGAAACAAGATCATGGGGCTCCTCCAGTGAAGCACAACCAACAAACCCCACCCTCGGCCGCTCCAGCCCGGAGCCACCGCGCTTTGCCGGCGGCAAGACCACGTTTCAGCCCCGCTCCCCCTCTCCTCCTCTTCCCCTACTTTTTTTCTTTTTTTTCTTTTTTTCTTCTTTTTTTTTTTTTAACCCAATTCTGATTTCATTGTTGGGGATTGTGTGAGAATTTGTCAGGATTCGGAGACATTTTGAGTTAATGAGACGGCATTATCCAGGCCAAATGAAAAAGAAAATGTGTATAATAATAAATAAGGGCATCTGCTCGGCACACAAAGGGCGGCGGGGAGCAGGTGTGCATCCTAATGAGGCACAGCAGCTTGTGCGGGGCCGGGCGCAGGCACAGGCGCGGGGACGGGCGCAGGCACAGGCACGCCGCTCGGCTGCGCAGTCATCTGGCAAAACCCCCCCGTGCGCGCTCCCCGCACCGCACACGCTTTTCTTGCCTTAAAACAATCCCCCCGCGTTCCCGCGGAGGCTGGAGGACAGGGCAGCGTCACGGGAGGCTCCAAGGGGAGGGAAAGGCGGAAAAAAAAAGAAGGGGGATGAGGAAAGGAAAAAAAAGAAAAGAAAAAAGTTGGTGCTGGACAAAGAGCGCCGGGAAGCGCGGTGGGAGCTGCCACGGCGCGCTGGTGCCACCATGGGAGAGGGACGCGGTGCTGGGGGAGCAGGAGGGGATGCTCGGCATCCCAAGGCCAGGGCAGGAGGCCAGTAGGACTCTCTGGAATTGGGGTTCCTGCACCGCGAGGTCGGGGAGAGGGGCACACAGCCCAACGCCCTCCCACCCAATTAGTTTTCGGACCGTTTCCAATTCCAGCGCAGGCAAGTGGGGGTTTGAGCACACAGACGGGAAACCAAAGCAAATCCTAGCCTGAATCTGGGCATGGTTATTAGCCAGGAGGTTAATTAGTGATGGGAAGAAGAAGCCTGAGGGACAGGGAAACCCCTGCCTGAAGGCACAGGGCGGGTTGGGATCACTGGCAGTGCCTGGGTTGGGGACTGCCTCATGCCTGGCTGGGCTGCTCAGGTGCTTTCCAGGCTTGTGCTTCAGGAAGTCCCTCAAGTTTCACAGCGTTGGTAGACTATTTTAAAATTAATTTCTATTTGTTTGTGTTAAGAGCCGATTTATGGCCACAATCAGCTCCAGAAGTGAGGAGAGTGCAGCAGATGGCAGGGAAAGTTTCAGCTTGGAAGGGCTGGGATGGGCACATGTGGGCCACTGGGACCAGAGTACGCTCAGGCTCCACATTTCTCCTCCCAGAAAGGGGTGTTCCCAGCAAATCTTTGGGAAAAAAGCAATACAGCACAGGCACCCTTACACTCCAGCAGTCACTGCTCTAACCCATGGAGGAGTTTCTACCATGCCACGTGGGGCTGTGCAGCACAGACCCTCTGTATGTGCCCAGCAACTCTCACCCTCACCCACCCGCTGCACACACCAGCTCCCAGCATGGGGAGCCTCTCAAATCTTTCCATGGTTTCTAAATCATCTTGGTTTCTTTTCCCAAGGCAGTGCCCAGGACATCCTCCTCCCTCACACCTGGCAGCCTCCACACCGCCCCTGCATCTTCTGTAGATGCTTCCGCACAGAACGAGGCTGTTCCTGCCCTCTCTGCAATAGCAGGTCTGAGACAAGCAGGGAAGAGCACGTTCCTGGCTGTGGATGGAGCCACGGGATGAATTCCACCGTCCCCTCCCCTCACGGGTCCCAGAGCTCACTCACAGACAGAGATTGGAGCTGCATTTCAAAGCCCAGCGACCTCAGCAGATTCAGAGTCCTGGCTGCAGAGGAAAGCCTGGAGACAAGTCTCGCATGCAAAGCAAGAGATCAAAAACCAGGTGAAGAATCAGGGTGATCCTAGTTGTAGTTATTGTTCCACTTTTCCAGGTCTGGAAAGGCTGGATTCAGCAGAGCTAAGTTTAACTCCCAGATGTCCTATAACCTCATCATTTCTCCAGGGACTAAAAACCTCTCCTAAAGCTCAGCCCAGGGAGCTGAGCTTTATTTTCTATAAAAAACATGAGGTGGCATCAGGGATTCCAGGTGAGCAGACGTGGAGGATGCGACGTCCCCGCAGGCTCAGCCAGGTGAAGATCACCCTGTGGTTTTTCCTTTGGCATTTCCCAAGCCAGGGCTACCCAAACCAAACCCCAAGCAGCTCATGGAAATTAGCATAGGAGACATGAAAGCTCGGCTTTAATTACAGATATATGTGTTGGCAGAGGACAGGGCGGGTGCTGCAGGATCAAAACAGCTCAGGAGGGCCATTAGAAAGCGGCTTTGAGGCGGTGAAATGTGGCCAAGCTGCCCGGGGTCCTGAGGAGCCTCTGTGAAAGCCCCGGAGAGGCCACTGTGGACACACCCCCAGCTCCAGGCGTGAGGAGCACCCCGTTCCCAAACCAGGCAGGAATGGCTAAAAATACCGGTGTGTCTCCCTCATTGTTTCCGTTGACTCATTAACCTGCTGAGGACGCACCAAATGCTCCATTTTGGCTACTGAGGGAGGGTGATGGCATCCCCATCCTGATCCCAGTCCCGATCCCTGTGATGGCCCAGCCCTGCTCCAACACACAGCGCTCCCTCTCTCAGCACCATTCCAGCAGACAACCTCACCCCTCTACACTTCTGGGGCATGTTCCACTCCACCAAGGGACCAGGCTGTGACCGAAGCACCAGGCAGGACAGGGGACAGCAGTCAGTCCCCATCCCTGTGGATGAGGATGCTCCTTGCAGGGGTGAACACGCTGATTTACACCCCCTGGGTGTCTGGGGCTGCCGGCCATCCCGGTGGCTTTTTTTGTTTCGGGGGGTCAGGCAGAGGCTGGGAGCTGGATTCCCACAGCACCAGGCTGGGATGTGTCTTCCCCCTCGGAATGAGCATCCGAGTGCAAACTGTGGTGAGGGGGGACACGATTAATAATGCACAGAGCTGCCGGCCCATAAATCTGCATGATTCATGGCCAGTGTGAAGGGTGACGGAGAAGGCCTTGTCCAAGGTCAGACAGCAGTCCCCGGGGACAGCCTGGGAACAGCAACAGCGGCCCCAAATTCCCACTCTGCTCCCAGCACCGAGCCTGGGCCAAATCAGGATCTGCTCAGCACGGGCACGTGCATTTGTTGTGTCTGCTGCACATCCTTAAGGAGTCACAACCAGTGGCCCAACGCTGCAGCTACTCCAGCGAGGCTCCAGCAGAGCTCAGCAGGTCAGATAATCAAAAGCATGAATGAGCTGCAGGAGCCTCAGAGCCTACGAGCGCTGCTGCCTCAGCTCTGCTCTACACCTCTGCTCGCTGGGCTGCCACAGCTTCCAGCACCTCCTGGACCCACCAGCAGTGCTGGCAGAGTTGGGGTGCCCATCCCAGCCCCCCCAGCCTGTGGTTTCTGCTCTGGGTGCTCCCCGTGTGTGGCTCTGGCGCTGCCAGCCCTTTGTTCGCCCCGTCCCCGCTCGCGGCGCGCGAGGCTTCTCCTCCAACCCACCAGCAACAGGTTTTGTCCCTCCGCAGCAATGCGGGCACTGAAAGCATCCCGAGGCAGATGTTTCTGTGACCTCTGACCCAAGACTAATGTTTTCCTTTCTGCACTAAGCTGCCATCTGCCAGGGCCAGCACAGATGACACCCAGGCGCTCCCGCAGCCCAGCCCGCCCCGGCACGGCTCCCGCATGGCGGCACGGGGGCTTTGTTCAAATTTGGGATGCACAGCCCTGCACAAGCACAGCCTGGGGACAGGGGGTTTCAGAGGTGCACAGGGATGCCCTGGATGTGGGGGCTCAGCCTGCATCACCCCACAGCTCACACCACCCACTGCTCTCCTGCCTGGCCCCAGCGCGTCTTCCTAAGGGACCCCGAAGTCGTGGCAGGGCTGGAGGTAAAACCCACTCTGGGCTTAAGATGTACCAAAAAAGCCAACAAGCAAAATGGAAACCAGGTGTAAACTGGAGCACATGCACAGGCTGTCCCCCACGCCCATCCCACGGAGGGGGAGGTTCAGGGGGCAGCCCCACACAGCAGGAGGGGACGGGGGGCTGGTGGGGAGCCCCATCCCGGTCCCTGGCCCCACATCCAGGCTGCCTCTTATCTGCTCTGCTATCACCTAACCTCTTCCTCACCCTCAGCTGCTGGAAGCATAAACGGCTGTGGTTGTTTTCCCCAAGGTACAAGCAGCGTGGGAAAGCTGAGCAGGGCAGGCTCAGGTCTTTACTCGAGCACCATTTTGGGGGCACTTGAGACTAATGGGACCAGGACACTCCTTGGTGCTGGGTGTAGGGTCTCCCACCATGGGGAGCAGCCCCCACCCCAACAGGCTGGGCTGGGGGATGCTATTCTCTGCTCTGCGGTACCTGTGCCTCGGAACAGCCACCTCAGATGAGCCCCAGAGTCTCAGGCAGAGCCATCCCAGCACAGAGAAGGTTCAGGAGCACAGCTGTGACCTTGAGCGATGCAGAGGGTCCCCCCAGGGGACCATCACACCCCCAGAGCCCTGTGCAGCAGCAAATGTGCTGCATGACCTGCGGATGGCTGTGCCAGCGTGGTCGGGACCCCTGGAGCGAAGCAAGTGGCCGAACGTGAGCAGGACACTCAGATTTCACATGTTTGCTGGCAACAGCTGAGGGCAGGAGAAACAACCCGCAGGAGAGCCTCCCTTAGCTGCACAACAGCCCACAGCCACTGCAGGCTGCTCCCAGGTGCAGAGTGCTGACACGGCCCTGCCCCGCTGTCCCCACACCTCTGGGGGCAACCGTCATGCCCGGGCTGACAGCAGGAACCACAACCCCCTGCCCCACACCTTCTCCTCACCCCAGCAGCTGCAGAGCCCGGGCAGTAGGGAGCCTGCTTTCCATCAGGCAGCCACGCACAAGAGTCACCTTTCCAGTTGTGCCAGTGGCTCCCTGCCTGGCACAGCCTGGGAGCAACACCCCAGCTTTCTCCTGAAGTCACACCCTTCCCCGTAAGACACGTTTGCTCACTGCCAGCCCAGGGAACACTGATCTCCCCTGGCTCCCGTCTGACCAGAGAAAAGGCCAGTGCTTGGGGATATGTCTCCATGTCGCTGAGAGAAGATACCTGCTTCTTTACTCCGTCTTACTCCATTCATTCTTATTCCACTGCCTCCCCAAGAATCCCTCCCGTGGTGCATGGAGCAACAGGTGCATATGGTCTCCAGGATGGCTTCCTGCCTTGGAAACATCCTGCCGACACAGAAGCACACTCTGGAGCCAGGGGAAGGCAGGGGGGTCTGGAAAACGATCCAGCTGGGAAATCAGAGCTCAGCACCCTGCTCTCTGCCCCCACCTCCTTGCCTGGCATCACCAGGAGCCTGCAGAAGGAAATGAGTGCAGGGAGACAAAGAACACTTTTGGATGCTGCCCTGACCTCCCTGGGGCACATGCTCCCTGTTCCCTGGCAGCCATGGGCTGGGGGGCTGCTTGAGCCCCCTCTGGCAGCGGGCATGGCTGGGCTCACCACACCTCACCTGCAGCTTCACTCGGTGGTTTCTGGCACATGTGGCTGTTAAGAAACCAAAGGCTTCACCACAGCTCCCAGGGGAGCCAAGGCAGGAAGGCAGAGCTGCCCAGCTGCCCTCACCCATGTGGGGCACCCCGACTGGGTGATGCACCCTAAAGCTGCCCCGGCGCCAGCACAGCCCCACAGAAACCTCCAGCAGCCACGACGGAGCTCCCAGTACCAAAACCCAGCACAAGACCTAAGTGGTGGTTTTTTAAGAAGTCTCATCCAGGTCCTGCTTTATTAAACACCCTGGGACACCAGCCTGGGAAAAAAGCAGAGTTTCACACAGGGAGGTGGTTGGCAAAGCAGCAGGTTACTCTAAGTGACATCAGGTTAATAAAGCAAGAGCAGATCTCCATTCTTGTTTAATTAAAAAAGCAAACTTCAATCCCAAGTCTTTGATGTGTTTTTTTTTTTCTTGTTCCATTTCATTTTTGACCTAGCCCAAGTCATCTAATTGAGATTTTAAGATCCAGACTTTCATCTGGAGAGAAACTAAAGGAATTCCCAAAGCTGGATATACCCGTGGACAGGAGTGGGGAAAAAACATGCTAGAGCCCTGTTTCTCCTATGATGGAAAAAAAATGGCTTTGTTTCTTAAGCAGACATTAGTCAGGACGGTTTGGGAATCAAAGGTCCCATTGTAATGAAAAACAATATAATCCCATTACTAGGCAGAGTGGCCAGGCTATTCACGGGTGGTAACTGGCTACCTGGGAAGGAGCTGCCTCTCAATGGAGCTTCATTCACAAACAAACATGAAAGATGTCGAAGGAAGAGCCCAAGACAAAACTCGCTTCATTCCCACCCTCAACAATGGCTGCTATGAAATATTTGTTTTCCCCAGTCGATGTTTTTTATATCCTCTGCCGGTGTAAAGCGGCACGGCCCCATTGTTTGTGGGAGCCTGGCTCACTCCGCTCATCCCGGCCCCTGCTCCTTCTCTTGCAGGAGCCCATTTATGGGGTGACCATGAAGGATGTGCTTCCAGCAGAGGATCCCCAGGGAACACAGCCTGGGCTGAGGCTGGCACATGGTCCCATCACCCACCCGCCTGACTTTCCTTGGGCAGGTCCCCCAAAAGGCACCCACAGTGCCCAGCAGACACCGGAATGGCACCCGACCCCTGTGGCATCTCAGAACACTCCCTGCAACTGCTCCCTGCTCTGATTCCTCTTTTCTAGACTTTTCCCCTTTCATAATGTTTTATTCTTTAAGCCAGCAGAAGAAAAAGTCAGAACTGGGGGGACATAAGGAGTTTCTATCTCCACAGGCTGCCCGCCAGCCCGGCACTGCTGGTGCCTGAGGTCACTCTTCCCTCCCCACCTCTTTTGGGTAAATGCCGGTTTTGCCCCGCTCTGGACCCAGCACTTGCTGCCCATGCAGGTTGAATTCACTCTGCTGTGCTCTCAGAGCTCTGGCACACACACAGCCCCAGTGTCACCATCTCACTAAGTGATGATGGACTCTTTCTTTTTTCCCCTTTCCCCCTCAAACCAAGTTTTGGCTAAACACCGCACTGCCCCAGAGCCAAATATGGAAAACTCCCACTCGTGACCCCACCATCCCACTCGTCTAATCCTGAACATAAAACCTACGATTAGGATCTGAACAGCCACCAAAAGTTTAAACAAGCTAAATTTAGCCCTGATATTTATAAACAAGGAGGAGAGGGGGGTTTTGGGGAGCACACGGGTGCCCCGTGGCACAAAGCCAAC
>NW_008246054.1:2805163-2805457 GCF_000691975.1 Corvus brachyrhynchos
GTGGGATGGGGAATGGCCAAAGGTGGCAATGGCCAGACAGGGATGGCTCCAGCTCCCCTCGGCCCCACAGCCATGAAGCTGCTGGTCTCCCTTTACAAGACCAACAAAACTCTTGCCCACTTGGAAACCATGTGCTGAGGGACGTAAAACACCCGAGAGCAGACGGGTATCAGCTCCCCGGGATCTGTATCCCGGGATTTCTCTTGCTGCTGAGTTTAACCAAGGAAACGGCGAGAGAGGGAGGGAAGCCTCTGCCTCCGACACCTTTTGCCGGCAGGAATCCCTGTGTCCACA
>NW_008246054.1:2805659-2813762 GCF_000691975.1 Corvus brachyrhynchos
GGTCACTCTCCCAGCCCGCCCCAAAGCTGCGGCCGCCGCGGGAGCCGCCGGTGCTGCACATCCCAGCGGACAGCCACATTCCTCCACCTGCTCCAGAGGAGCCATCCCATGGGTTAGCCACCCATGAGTGCCTTTGGGAGGGTCTCATCCTGTTCCCCCCAAGCAGGGATGCTCCAGAGGGGCAGGAGTGCTGGGGATACGCTCATCTTCGCAGCTGCTCATTGACAGCAGAAAATTCCTTAAAACAAACCCGTGGACACTCACAAATGCTCAATCCCCAGGCAGCGATGCCAGCAGGGACTGTGTGGCCCTTGGGGTCCCCCTCACACCACTGACATGGGACAGAGCAGCTGACAAAGCCAAATACCACAGTGCCAAAGGCTCCTTGCCATGCTCCTCTGGGGGACAAGTGTGACAGGCACAGGTAGTGTCACATCACACCAGGAGCCACGGAGGATGAGGAGGAATCGGCAGCAGGATGCGAAGCTCAGTCCTGACAGCAGATCATGCTCAGCCCAGAGCGTAGAAGCAAACCTGGCACTGCCACTCTCAGCCACTGACCTCAAATCAAGCCCAAAGCAACAGGTTCCCCCAGGCCTGGGTGCCCCTTTGGCACCCAGCCCTCCCAGCCCACCACCACCAGGCCCCTTGCCTGCAGGGTGCCCCTTCTATTAAATAAGGGCAATGTTATAGCATCATTAAAACTTAATAAATCCACTTCCCATATAAATACCATTAAATTCAGGTTTTGGGGAAGGGAATTAGGGTGAAAACTTGTTAAGAGAAAATGACTTGGGTGCAAATAAATTTTTGCAACTTGACTGAGCATGAAAGTTTCCCATTAAAATGCACCTCGGCTCCCTTTGCTGGAAATGTGCAAGGGCCTAATAACCATGGCCTAAACATTAACTGTTTAACTGGCTTTTCCAATATTAACTCCAGGCTGCCATGGGGGGAAGGGGAGGACGTGACGGGTGAGAGCTTAAAGCAGACATTAATTACTGCTGTGCGAGGGAGGCACACCCCGAGCTCGCTTCTCACCAGCATCCTGCTCCCATGGCACATGCTGGGATTTTGGGCTTGTTCTGTGCGGGGCCAGGAGTTGGACTCAAGGATCCTTGTGGGTCCTTTCCAGCTCAGAGCGTTCTGTGATTCCCAACAGAACTGATTCTGGGTATGGCTGGCTTTAAGCATGGCATGAGCCCCGCTGCAGTGAGGTGGTGGGCACGAGTGCTGCCCCGTTAGCTGCACTCAGTGATCATTGTATGTTCCTTCCACGTGAAAATATTCTTTTTGGGGGCAGAGCTCCCCATATGGCCCAGCCAAACACCTCTCCCCCATCCCCAACGCCTCACAGAGGTTTTATTCCTGCATCTCTCACACCAAGCACTGCATTTACCAATGGGAACCTCCAGCATCATCGGGTTGCCCAGAGCAGCTGTGGCTGCCCCATCCCTGGAAGTGTTCAAGGCCAGGTTGGACAGGGTTTGGAGCAACCTGGGCTAGTGGAAGGTGTCCCTGCCCATGGCACCAGATCTTTAAGGTCCCTTCCAACCTAAACTATTCCACAGTTCCATGATCACTCAATTAACCAACAGCAAATTGCCTGAGATATGTGGAAACCCCAACACTGTCCTGAACCACAGACCCTGCCCATGGGGCACCTGCCAGCACGAGGAGGTGACAGGAGAGCATGTGACCCACCAGGCATGCACTAGAGGAAGGCAGAGTCCAGATGTGGGTGTCCAGGTGAGAACAGGCACCACCACACCCAGCCAGAGGCTCAGCTGGAAGCAGCACTGAGCTGCTCTACCAGCAAGACCCTGGTGTTAAACACTGGGGAGTTCCCAGGTGGGCATCTCTAACTGTCCTGGGGAGCTGCCATGGTCTGGTGTCAGTGGGACCAGCAGCTGCTGCAAAGCCTTCCCAACATCACACACGGGAGCTGTGCTATGAAGTCCAGCCAGCAGAGCCTGACCCTCACACCTCTCTGCTCCTGGGTGCCTCCACATTCAGATACCCAAGGATCAAAACTGCAACATTCCGCCTTGACACCAGAGCAGCATTTCTGTGCTCATTTCAGAACTCTGGCTGCAGCAAATCCGGGCTCATGAGGGCACCATGCAGCAAGGCAGCGTCAGGGACTGATGGGATTTGGGCACAGCTGCTGCGATGGGTGGATGCAGCACCATCCTTCAGGGCTGAGCTCCCTGTGCCATGGGCATGTCATGAGATGAAAACACCATTTGGAAAGAAACTGGAAGCACCCCAAACCATCCCTTCTCCAGAGTGCTGGTCCTTCTAACCCTGAACACAAAGCAAAGAGCTGCAGGAATAGCCCAGCTTGGGGAGTGGTGAGTGGGCAGCCCAAGTGCCCCTCGGTGCTGCCCCACCACAGGCAGCAGCAGGAGCCTGGCAAGTCCTCGAGGATGGCTGCACACAGCCCTGAGTGGAGCAGGGAACCCTGAACACTTTTTTTGGCTACTGGGAAGAAGACAGGACTCAACCAAGACCCCACTGCAGGTTTGCTTTCCCAAGGGGGTTTAAGTTCTACCCCAGAGGCTCTTCCACTCTGCAGCCCCAACACATGGTGCAAAGCCTTCACCTGGCAGCACGTTAACCACAGAGAAGTCTCCATCCAGATCCAGAGCTCACCAGCTCTCCCTAAGTGCACCTCGAGGCTACTCCCTCGTTAAACACACTGATGCTCTATAAATTTCACATTCCACTCATGTACACACGCCGCTACCACTTGGGACACCAACCAACACGAGCAAAACGAGGGTCACCACACCTCCAGGCCTGGAAAAAGCAGGTTAATTTCCAAACAATGTTATTTTAAAACTTGCTAACTGCCTCCTGATTATGTTGTCCAAGCCCTTAATTGGTGAATAGCCTGGTCTTGCAGTGACTTATATGTGTCACCCTCATGCTACATACAATAAACCATTACAGCCTGGGAGGTGAGGCCAGGTGTGAGGCATCAGCTGGAACAAATGGACGTGTTGTGGCTGCCAGCAGGAAGGAAGACAGCGAGTCAGGTGCTGAGATTTTGGTGGAATTAAACATACCCCATACCACGAAGCGAGTGACCTCCAGTCCCAGGGAGCAGAGCCCTGTGCGCTGCTTCACACCACGAGACCGTGAAAACTGAAGATGCCCCTGCATGACTTTTAAAGGTCCTTTCCAACCCAAACCGTTCTGTGAGCACACAGCTTCGAGCACCTGGTGGGGAACAGCCCCATAATCTCAGGTGATGAAGACCACTGTGAATTCTGATCCCCTCTGCATCACCCCATCTCTCCTGCTCACCTCTGTGCTGTGGGTGCTGCTGAGGCACCTACTGAGAAATCTCCTCTCAAACATATCCCATGCTGGTCACACAGGACAACCCTCTGGCCACCACAGGTACCCAAGCCATGAGAAAAACCAAGCAAAAAACCTCAGCCCAAGTGAAACAGTCCCAAGGCCAGAGAGCAGGAGTGAGTGGGACCACCTGAGACAACTGACAACCATCGAGACAGAGAGCAAAGATACAAATAGATCCTTTTAAACAAGATCTAAAACCCTCACTGCTGTCCCAATGACCTCAGCAGCTGGGCTTCAGTTTCTCTTCCACTGGAATCCGCAACAGGTGACACTTTGGTATTTTTAATCTCCCCTCTTACCCATTTCCACCTTGTTCTTTCCGAGAATGAGATCAGACTCGAAAGAGCCAACAAGAGTTCTCAACATGGCTGAATCACTGCTCGTCTACTTCTTTAAGAGCTTCCTCTGGTTGATTGTTCAACACTCCACCCTCTTCCTCTCCAGCACCGAGACTGCATTTTTTCTTTGTTATTATTTCATGGAAATAACGTTGGGTTAAAGCACATGAGAAAAACCAAACCAGAAGGAAACTTCCGCCCTTTACAATGAGATAACAATGACTGAGCAGTTGAATAACTTGAAGGGCACAGAAACTTGCGGGGCTCACATCACTCCTCTGCCTTCCTGGTTGTCTCCTGAAAGAGTTTTGAGCTAAAATAATCACCTCTTCCCGCTATGGTCCCCCTCAGAATGCTTCTTCCCATGTTTCTGGCCAGCTGCCCGTGGAAGCTGGTGGTGGCAACAGGCACCAGCTCAGGAGCCATTGCCCTGGCTGAACGACAACGCTGCGCTGATTCGTAAACAGAGGAAGTACTTTAGCAAACCGACTTTTCCCCCTTTTCAGCACAAGCCCGGTGATTAATTTAACTTATTCTTTCCCTCCGCCGTCTCTTCTGCTCCTCTGAGCGAGAGGAGAACCCAGGCACAGCTCCTCTGGCTTTAATGGTGAGAGGCTGGTGGAGAAGGGCTGGAAGCTCAGCCCTCTTTCATTGCCATCTGCTTTTAACTAGCGGAGCAAGGGAGGTCCTGGGAATAAATGTCACATGGCACAGGGAGCTAAAATCAGCCCGGCTCATTTGCAGGGATGCCAGTCAAAACTAGAGTTATCCAACAGTCTAATTAGGGGCTATCACTAGAAGTCAAAACGACCTCTTGGAAAAACCTTCTCATTTAGTCTGGGAAAATGCCTTAGTCCAAGGAGAGTGTCTTTTCTGGAATGCCACAGCTCCCCAGCACCAAGGAGCCTCAAGCCAAGCCCCGCAGCAGCCACCAGCTCCACACTGGACCTCTTAAAGCTCCAGCTCTGGGACAAAAACACCCAGTGCCTTCAGCTGGGGTCTGTGCAAGACCCACGAAACTCTGCTGCTGCTCCTCCTGCGCTGGAAGACCCGGACAACCCTGCCAAGATGGAAAGCAGCTCCAGAGGAGCTTAATTAGGGCGCTTCTGTCTCAAGCCTTCCAATCCAATGCTCGGTCCCCTCCATTCAATTAAAGCCCTGCGTGCTCTGCACTGCCTGGCAAAGGGACAAGCAAGATAAGGCACCTGGAGCTTTACAAACTATCTCTGTAAAATAATAAAAGGCAGAGAAAGCTCCTGGTCTCGCACTGGCGGTTCCCTTTCCGTAACAGGGCTGATAACCTGGGGTTGGAGTTATCAGAGTCGGCTCCACGTAACCCAACGAGCTCTCTCCCGCCACAAGCGCCGGGACACTCGTCCTCTGGAGCAGCGTTCCCCTCGTACGCTATTTATTTCACTCCACTTTCTAATTGGATTTGTGGGGGCAGCACAAAGGGGCTTTATGGCCAAACTTTGTTAAGTGCCAGGCCGAGCAGAGATGTGGCCAGCAGCCAAAATGGTGCATTTCACGCAGGCGCCAAAGGGCAGTGCCAAGCTTTTCTGCGTCTGCTATCTTGTGCTCTTGGCTCTGCTTTGTTTAAGAAGCTTGGAAGCAAAACTCCTTGTCAAGAGATATTCAAACAAAGTGAGAAACCAGGATCTTGCGAGTTGCTATCAGGTAACTTGGGAAGTTGCACCTCCTTCAGTCTGGCTGTACCTCCAATATCTGCCCCCATCGCCCCGCATGGGACAAGAGCTTTAACACACCCAGAGCACACACCTTGTGCTCCTGCAAAAGTAACTCACACTCACGAAGCATCCGCAGCCAAGAGAGAAGTGGTTATTCACAGCCAGCAACCAAGAAGTTCTTTAAAGTTAACTTTTTCTCTCAAAAAAAAAAAAAAACCAACCCACCCCAAGCCTACTTTGGAGGCTTCTCCAAATAGAGCTCGCACACATCAGATCTAATTAGATTCCATCACCATCTGCACATGAAATGTAAATCAGGAGTTGCAGAGACTTAAGAAAAAAAGGAAAGAATGACCACAAGGAAAAGGAGGGGTGTAAGGTTGGGGAGGGGGTGGAGGGTTGGGCATTCTGGGAAGCCATACATGATTAGTCACACAGCATTAATCTGCCTCCCTTAACAATAGCTGCCGAATTTCGACCGAATCCCAGCTGTCGCTCTTTGAATGAAAGAAAACAAGATTTAGAGCGTCAAGCGTTGGTAAGGGCTTCTGTGCAAAAAAAAGTGGCGTGCATTCATTAGTGCCTCACAAAGGGACCCAGCCTTTGTCCATTAAATTGCTCATGTGCCTGATTGATTTGCTGATTTATTTGCACCAAAGGGTTGGGGGACTCAGCTTGGAGAAGGGGGCGGGAGGTGCCCGGCTACTGGGCAGAGTAACGGCACCCAGGCGGATTTGCAAAAAAGCAACTCACATTGTCAAGGGAAACTGCCATTCAACAGGTTGGGATTGGAAATGCCTTCAGGTTCCTCCGCCGAGGACTTCCTATTTGGAAATTTGGGGTGGGTGGGAACGTCTCCCCGCCTGCTCGCAGCTCAGGCCGTGTTCAACAGGCAGAGGGGAAATCTGGCCGGAAAACAGAGCCTTGCCCATTCACATTTCTTTTACGGAATACTTTTAAAAGGGGAGCTGAAGTCTTATTCATTTCTCTTGGTTATTGTTCCCTGGGAGCCTGGAGTGAATCGGCCATCGCTGCGGTGGGTCGGTTGGTCCTTCAAAGAGTCCCAATGCTTTACACATCCGTTTCCCCACAATCAGCTTGGAGAAAGCCCCAGCCTGGGTGCCAGGTCCCACCAGGAACGCCAGGCTAGACCACAGCTTGGCACCAGCACTGGCAGGGCTGCAGGAGGAGGTGCCCTGCTCTCCTGGAGATGCCTCGTCGGCCCACGGACACCACTGGGGCAGCTCCAGCAGCCAGAGCCATGCCATGGAATCTCTCCTGAGCGTTTATTGGAGGTGTACTGGTCACCCCAGTGTGCAAAGGACTGAAAGGCAACGCTTCGGGGCCAGGAGGGAGTAGCTGGAAGACAGACAGACAGACAACCTCCCTCCCTGCCCGACGGTCCAAGGAGCGCCGCGGGCTGGCCCTACCTCCTGCTCCATCAGCAGGGCAGTCTGCATAGGCTAACACCAGCAAAACATGGCCCTTTGCCCATGTTTTTCCACCCAGCCAGGAACAAAGCCCGATCCTGCCAAACTCGCGGTGACTCCTACACAAGCAGGTTATTCTTGCCACTCAAGGAAAGAAAATGCATCTTGCCCTATTAAATCCAGAGCCTTCAAAGCAAAGTCAACATGCATGTCAATAACTTTGGTCGGGGGAGATGAAAATCCTCTGGCTGCTCCATACTTACTGGCACACCTCCGTCCCGTTGGGAGAAGTTTCACACTTGCCCCCGTTGAGGCAGGATTCGGCAAGCTGCGAGCACCGTAAACCTGCAAACAGAGGGACAGCATTAGCCACAGCTCAGGGCCCTGCTGGCAGTGGGGGGCTGCATCCCCTGGTGTCTCCCACGCTGGGGACAGTCTTGTTGAGCCCCCCAGACCCCCTGTGACTGCACGGCCTGGTGAGGTGGGCGTGCAGCACCCGGCAGCCCTCACCCGCAGGGTGACGGAGGGGGCAGGGACTGCGTGGCCCCTGCGCTGAGAGGCTCACCTAAAAATAAACCCAGGGTGGGTTTGAGGGTAGGCTGTGCCTGCTCCTCCAGCAGGAGGACTGACAGAGAGAAACCCCAGATCAGGCCCTTGATTGACAAACGCCATTTGGGAAAAAACATCCACCCCGGAGCCCATTAGTTACCACGAGCTCGGTCACGAAATGAGTCGCCCGTCATAACTTGCTATGAGTAAAGGTTTCATTGTCTAGCCCTCAGAGCCAAATTCTGCAGAGTTACCACAGCAACTCGCTGAAAGTACCAGAATCGCTTCCGATTTCCACCTCGGCTCGCTCTTCCCCTTCTCTGCCCGCTCGCTCTTCACGGTAACTGGTTCTGCGACACGCGTGTGCAGCCGGGGCAGTTTCACATCGAGCGACTGCAGCTTCGCTCCGCCACCGCCACAACCCAGATCCTGCCCTGGATGGGTGCCGAGCCCACGCACCCCGGGGACACCCCGCCGGGGCTCCCTGTTCCACGGCAGATGGAGTGGGGTGCTGGGGACCGCTCCGGCTGGGCACAACTTTCTGCAAACTTCGCCTCGGAGGGCTCCCAGCTCTGTTGTGGGAGCAGCCCCCATGCCTTCGCTCCCCAAAATCCTCTCAGGGCTCTCCGGAGGAGGCTGCTAGCTCGGCCTCGGGGCAGGGGGGCATTGCAGGGTCCCGACCCCCCGGGATGGGGTGCCCCCCACTGCGTCCTGCACCCCCGGCCACTT
>NW_008246054.1:2814892-2819763 GCF_000691975.1 Corvus brachyrhynchos
GCCGCCGCCGGACACCCCCGGTGCAGCTCCCCACATGCAGACACGGATGCAGCGGGTGCAGCTCCTTCTCTCCGTGCAGCCATCGCACACCCTCGGTGCAGCCTCCCCCCTGCAGTCCCCCAAATCCCGCAGTGCAGGCCCCCATCCCCAGTGCAGCTCCAGCACACCTCTCACATGCAGCCGCTGCAGAGCCCCAGCACAGGTCTGGACACCTCCATGGAGCCCCCCACAAGAAGCCCCAAATTTCCCCAGTGCAGCTCTAGACACCCTCGGTTCAGCCCCCACCCCAACTTTAGTGCAGCCCCGCCATGCACAGCCTGCATGATCCCAGTGTAGCTCCCCCATGGTCCCAGTGCAGCTCCTGCATAGCTTCCCCAGTACAGCCCCCCCAGTCCCTGCACGGCCCCTGGGGCCACAGTGCCCACTGAGTGACCACAGGAGGCCCCAGGCCCAGCCTGACCCACGCTGTGTCCGTGCAAGGACCCGGGGCACACAAACCACGGGACACACGGGAATGGGGTGGTTGTACCGGGGTACCAGGACAGGGACTGACCATCCCCTGGGGGTCACAGTGGGCCCAGGGAAGCTCAGTGTGGGATCCCCTTTCTGACTGCCAGCAGGACTCAGATGTGCACAGGTACACTGAGCCGTTTCCCACCCAGCTCCCCCGTCGGTGCCGGCAGCATGCGCAGAGCTGGGTCGGACGTTGTTTGTTTTGTGCTGTGAACTCATGAACTCACAGGCAGAGCCTGGCCAGCCCCGTGCACCACATCCACAAATAAACAAACACACTGGGAGAAGCAAGGAAGCCAAACCCAGAGGCAGCCCCACAACCCCCACGTGTGTACAGGTGTCCCGTTAGAGCAGCCATGCCAGGGGGTCCCTGTGCCCTCATCCCATGTCACCAGAGCCCCGCTCCTGCTCCAGCTGTCACTGTGCCACAGTCAAGCCTGGAAAACCAAGCTGTCCCAGAGTGTGGCAATGCCCCGCCTGAAATCCATCCAGGCCCTGAGCCCAGGACAGGTTGAAGCCCTTAATCTGGTGTTTGTGGGTGTCTCCTGCAAGCTGTGGCTGCAGGGGGGTGCTCAGGGGTGTACCCACAGAACACCACTGATGGGAACAGCCCATGTGAGGGTGCTTAAAAATGATGCTTCCTCATGGGGTTTTGGGGGGCCAGCCCTGCTCAGCGAGGCCGCAGTGCCTGCAAAAGCGGGGAGCAAAGACTCTGAGCGTGGAGAATTTGGGGTACCAACTGTCCCAGGGATATGGGTACCTAAATCCCATTGGACTCCTGTGTCTCACCCTGAGCCCCTCTGAGCTGTTGGAGGCTACTGGAAGGCTCTTTTACAGCTCCCAAACACGGGCACATGGAGGGATGGCTGCCGGCCGTTGGCTGCAAGCTTGGGAAAGAGGAAGAGGAAGGAGAGTCAGCAATGGGTTAATGGGAAGGAGGTGACACTGTGGTCATCTGTGTCTCTCATCACAGGGTACCTCTCCACCAGCCCCTGGGCTCATCCCATCCCATGCCAGCCCTGCTATTATCCCACTGCTTCCTGTTGTAAACTATTTCCAGAGCAAGTGTGAAACAATTAAACAAACTGAAGGGCAGGGTCTGCTCACCAGATCAAAGGCGTGAGCCCTGCAGCGGTACCTCGCTCCCGTGGCTCCCTCCTTCCCTGCTCCTCCTGCCTTCCCCACTCTGGGCTCTAAAGCAGTGCCCTGATCGGGGCTGGGGAGCCAGGGCTCTGTGTGGAGCACGGTGCCACTTGGGGTCCAGGTGCCACTGGTAGCTCCAGCCTTGAACAATTCCAGAACATGGGCCCTGCCTGTTCCATCCTCCCTGCAGACACAGGGTGAAAACAACTGGGCAGTGGGATGGGACCCCAGCTGTGCCATCACGACCTTGTCACCATCCCCAACCTCATCTGGAGGTACGAGGACAGCCTGAGGTTCTCCTTGGAGATGGAGACTTTGTGCTCTTTCTCCATGTGCCCCCTTTCCCCCTCACCGTCAGAGCCCATGGAGCAGGGAGCATCCCAGCTCTACCTGCCTGGAAATACCGGCCGAAGCTTTGCCTGGGCTTGTTCTCCATGTGCAGAGAGCACCGTGCGTTCAGCTCAGCTGCGCTCTGGGACTTGATCCCTGACACTTGGGAGAGTCTCCCCTGCCCCTCTGGACCATCATGGGTGTGCCTGGGGACACGGGGCTGCCAGGGTGCCGCGCCTGTGCCAGCTGGGGATGGAGAGGTGGTGATGCTGAAGGATGTGCAGCGTGGCGGGATGCGGTGACAGGACCGGCTGCTGGATACACCAGATAACCGCGTGTGCCAGGCTGTGCTGGAGGTGCTGGACTGAAAGGGCACGTGGGAAGCCAGGAGTGAGCCCTGGCCGTGGATTTGCTCCGTGGCTGGAAGGGTCTGTGCGGTGTCCGCGGACACGGCCGCGGATAAACACAGACAGAGCCGGGCGTGCGGCCGCGCAGCCGCGTCGCCTCGTCCCCCGAGCACAGAAGGTCAAATCCATCTATTTATTGCCGTCACCCGGGGGCTCTGTGACCCCGCAGCTCTGGGGCTCTGCTCGGGGAAAAGGTTTTGCTGGGAGGGAGCTAAAAGGGTCCTCTGCGGTTTCCCACGAAAGTCTCGACACGGGGATGGCTCCTCCAGCCAGGCGCTGCTGCGAGATTCCCGCTTTAATCTGGTTCCATCCTTCCCCTGGTACAGGGGATCTGCTGCAGGATCCTCGTGGGGAACCTCCTCAAGTTTCCTTCTCCCAGACGCCTCCTCCTGAGACTCCTGCCCGCAAAAGTAAAAAAGGGAGGAAGGCAGAAGGCAGCTCTCAGCATAAATCTTTTTGTAATAAGAGGTGAATAAGACATAAATCCAAAGAAACTTTTTATTTTGAGTGGCCTTCAGGGGTTAAAAATAATGGGATTTTAGGTCCTTTTAAAAATAGTGTTTGTAAAAGGCTTTAATAGAAACCTTGGCAACTGTCCATGTGATTAGTGATTTAAAAACATGAAACCTCCACACATGTTTAAAAGTTTTAATAAGTTAAAATTAAATGAGTGAAACTCTGGGAATATTTTTTTGTTACTGCAAGCTAAGAAAATTATGTCCGTTAAGCAAAACTTAATACAAATATAAACAGGTAATGCACATCTGTAAATTATTTTCATGTCTCCAGGGGCTGGAAAAAAACCTAAGTGAGACCAGCATTCTTATATATATTTTGCCTTGACAGCTCAGGAAAAAATTTGCCAAAAACCAGAGTTAGAGCACTGGGCTGGCGTGGGAAAGTTGGTTTAGTGAGAAATTTGCCCGAGGCTATTTAAATAAAAACAGGCGTTTTTTTTTAATGGCAAATGCCTGTTAAATACAACCAACGCGGCTTCCAATCGCCTGAGTAACTTGTGTGCCTATTCCTTCTTGACACTTTCATCTCTTTATCATCACAATCAATATTTTGCTCTTATACCTTCAGCGCAATAAAAATAAGACTGATAAGGCAGACATCAAACTGGATCTCTCCTGCTTTCCCCACCGTGCTTGGCTTGGCACTGCTCTGCCTCCTGGATTTGGGAGCACCACGGAGGGTTAGCCCTCCTCATGCTGGTACATGCACCCCCACCCTCCCTCATGCTCTGAAAAAAGCTAATTTTTAGTAATTAAGCGTGAATCAAAGCAGGTAGAGCATCCTGGAAAGTCTGAGCAGATAAAAATGCCCTGGTCATGGAGTCTGCGAGGTAAAACTATCCCAAAGCTGCTCCATAATGGGATTAAGCTACGATTCTCTGGGGCACCAGAGAAAAGAGGCTGGATTTGCAAGAATGGTCTAAATCCTGATTTTTTTTTTAAATCTTATTTTTCTTAAATAGCTGAGTGGAGGATTGTGCCTGGAGAGTCACAGGGTAAATAACACCAATCGTGCCATCCCTCTGCCACGGTGCTCTGGCAGCGTGTGCCCATGGAGGATGACTTTCCTCCTGGCAGTGCAGTGGGATTTGGTCCCACCAGGACATCCAGCGCTGGGATGGGACAAAGGACAGTGAGCCCTCGCTGCCATGGGCAGAGGTTGGTGCCATGTGTGTCCCTGCCCTGGCACAGCTGCTGCACCAGGCTTGGCACCTGCGGCATTTTCCTCCTCCCGGGCTGCTGAAACTGGTTTTAATTGCAGGGTTGCTCCCGGCCATCATTTCTCAGAGAGTAAAGTCAGCTCAGGAGCTCTCAGCCAGGGATTAGTGACAGGCCAGAAGACGTCCCCGAGGAGCAGCTTTGCCCGCGCGGTTTGTACCTGGGTGAAAGGTGCTGCTGCGAAATTGAGCTATAAAATCTGTGTCACGTTTAAAATAAAATGTCTTTATGGGCTGTGAGGGGCGAGCAGGTGCTGGACAGGCGTCACTTGGCCCGGCCCTGGCCTTGCTGGTCTCTGTGCTGTTCCTATCCACCTCCATAAAACAACTGAAACATTCTCTGTTGTGTAAACAGAGCCTGGTGGGGTTTATGGAGCTGCAAGTGACAATGTGCTTGTCTCCAGGCCCGTCCCAACCCACAGTGCAGTTGGAAATGCAGTTCTCCCTCTCCTTTGGTGCATGTCCCTGGTGCCTCTATTCCTGTTTGTGCCTTTGTCTGCACCCTGGTGCTGCAGACCCTGCGTGTCCCTCTCCTGTCCCTCGCCAGGGGGATTCCTCAGGGTGTCACAGACACCCAGCTCGGTGATGGGGGCAGCTCTGCACCCACAGAGGAGATGCAGGGAGTGACCCCGACTCTCTGGAAGTGCAGACCCCAGCCTAGCTTTGTCCCAGCCCTGGGGACATGTGGGACATACTTGTGTTTCATGTGTATCTTCTTTCAAAGCCATGCAGTGCTTTGCTTT
>NW_008246054.1:2819778-2832364 GCF_000691975.1 Corvus brachyrhynchos
TCCTCCTTTCCCTGCTGAGTCACTTTTCATCCCCTCAGCAACCAAATTGCTCACCAGAGTGTGTGGAGGGGCCAGGATCAAATCTCCTCTGATATCTCCATTAAATAATCGAAAACCATCGCTCACAGCAGTGAAAACCCAAGCGTGATTCTCTGTGCACAAGCCCAGGCATGAACCTGATACTGGATTTCTGGACCGCTGTGCAGTGCCGACCTCGTCCAAGTCACGCTGGCATCCCCACAGTTTCATCCGTGCTGCTGGGATTTGCCTCTCCCAGGGCACACGCTCAAGAAAAACGTCATGCCGTGTGGACACTCGCCCCGCTCAGGTTTCGGGCAGGTTTTCTGAGAGGCATCACTCCCGGAGATCTGGGCGTGCCCCTTCTCGCTGTGCTGGCCCGGAGGGGCTGGGTTGCAGGGTCCTGGGATGCCACTGATACCAGCAGGGAGTTTCAGGGGCAGTTCAGTGCCAGCTCTGTTCTCACAGCTCTGGGATTTGGGACTCCTCTGCCGGGATGAAGCCAGCTGAAATTCTTAAGCGATTACAAAAAGAGAGTAAAAAAGGACTTTCTGCACCCCAGCCTTTGCTGATGCTCCATTCACGGGCGCTCCCACCCACCGCCCCCTCTTTCCTTCCACATGGAAACGGGAAGACTGGGAGATGGTTCACTTTCCAGAACAGCTCCAAAGCAGCCTTTTCCTCCCCAAAACACACACAGGGAGGACCACACATCTTCTGCACCGATGCAGGGTGTGTTGGGCTGTTGCACCCGGGATAGCAGCCCCCCGCTGGGGTGGTGGGGTGGCTCCTTTGTCCCCCCCTGCCATGGCTGGGCACATGTGTGAGAGCTGCTGTTGGGGAACGCTTCCCACCCAGCTCTGACCTTGGTGCCTCCCAGCAAAAACACCTCCTGGAGAGGGGCCAAACATAATAGCCAGTTCCTTCTACTCCCTTCCTTCCCAGGCAGCCACATTATCACAGGGCTCGGCCGTGAATCAAAGCCAGGCACACGAAGACGGGAACCAGGAGAAATCGGCTCAAAGATGCCATTTCCGCTCGGAGGGCAGCGGCCGCAGGGCACCGGAGCCGCCTGTGCTGTCACAGGGCGTCCCATCACAGCAGGCTCCATGCCCGGCAGGGAGGGAGGACCCCTGAAAACCATTTTGGTGCACCCAGGAGCTCCAGGAACCCCTTGTCGTGCTCAGTGCACCCCCTGTGCTGGGGCATGGGGATCCCCTGCCCTGTGTGCAGCGGCTCCCACAGCACTGGCTGCGGCTTGGGGCTTTGGTGGTGCCACAGCTGGTTCCAAAGGGTTTGGAGGAGCCCAGAGCCCATTCCCTGACCTCTGCTCATGGGCAGTTCTACGTGAGTGATTTCTTTCCCAGAAAACCACTGTGGGTTTTGACAGAATCACAGACTATGCTGAGTTGGAAGGGACCCATCAGGATCGTGGAGTTCAGTTCCCGAGCCTGTACACCACACTCCGAGAGTGGCTATCGAAAGCTCTGCTGAAGTTCACAACGATTACATCTACTGGCTTTCCTGGATCAACTGTTTTTTCTTTAGCTTTCGGCTGAAAAATAAATTTAGCAAATCCCTCTGATGCCACAATCCTTTGTCTCCCCTTCATGGGGAGAGGTCCCTCCTGTTTGGCGAGGGCTGCTGCCTCTCTCAGCGGGGTGGGGGCTCTGGTTGCTCCCCCATGTACAAGGACGGTGTCGCTGCTGCCGGGGCACGGTGCGGGCACGGGCCGGTGACACGGGCCGGGCCGTGTGCCGTTCCACCCCCGGCAGCGCCTCTGCCTGCGGCACGGGCCGGCGAGGGGGCCGGGCTGGGAACCGGCCCGCCGGGAGATGCCAGCAAGGTGTGATCCCTCCTCTGCCGCCCGCAGCCGCCAACTTCAAAGCCCGGTGACCTTTCAAATGCAGCAGCTCCCGCACAGGGCGGGGAGACTCCCAGCCAGGGAGGAAGCGGGGAGTGCAAGAGGGAAACCACACACACCTGCGGACCCACCGGATGGATGGGACCGACCCCCTGCCCCAACACACGGGGACAATGCGATGCTGCCTGGTGGGACCTCCAGCACCAGCAGCTTCCCGCTCCTGGCAGGATTCTGCGCCTTTGGAGTCACGTCTGCTGCTGGCACGGCTGGGCTGGGCTGGTGCTGTCGCCTGGACTTTGGAGCACAGATGCAGCTCAGGGTGGTGGTGTCCTGCTCCAGCACCTCGCCGAGCCGTGCCCCTGTGGGTTCTGCCAAGGCCTGGATGGAGCCACGGCCCTGCCCCATGGAGCAGGGAGCTGCAGGCGCCCGCAGGACGATGCTCCCACGGACGTCCAGCAGCATAAACACATCAAAGCGTGTCCTGATGGCAGCGAGTAAACAGGAAGGGACAGAAAGACAAACACGGCTCCTCGCAACTGTCGGGGGAGAAAAACAACTCTCTCTCCAGGCGGGAGAAGGTTTGCTGCCCGCTCAGCTGTGACCCCGTGGAGAAATGAGCCAGATGAGCCAAATGGGCCAAATGGGCCAAAAGGGCTTGGGACCACCTGCTCCAAATGCTGTGGGGGGCTGAACCCGGCCAGCGGGGGCTGCAGGGGTTGTGGATGTCCATGTGCCTCTTGCTGCCCGTGCATACCAGGGCAGTGTGCTCAAGTGTTGTGAGCAAAGCAGATTTGGGAAAACTGGTGGAGATGGGGCTGAGTGGGATGGTGGCAGCACAGAGTGTTGCAGGCTGCTTCCTCGCAGGCTGCTTCCCCGGTGCCGAGGCTGGTTCCCAGGGCTGCCCGACAGGGCTGCACCAGGATCCCTAATGGGATTAGGGGCCTCGTTGCCCTGTCATCCCATCCTAATCCTGCTGGGAGGCGAAAAGTCAGGCTGGGACAAAAGGCATTAGCTGTCCGCGCCTGGCCGTGGCCGCTGACCTCTGCGCAGGTGACTGCTGCCACATCGGGACCCCAGCCATGTGGGCACTGGACGTGGGAGTGCGGCGCTGGCACGGCTCTGCTGGGCGTCAGCGGGACGAGCTGATTCACCACCTCGGAGCAGCTGCTGTCCAGCAAAGTTCCTGTTTTTCAGTGAAATCCCTAACTCCATGCCTGGAAAAAACAAATGGGAGCGGAGCAGGTGCCTGGCCCTGTGCAGGGTGGTTGCAAGGGCAGAGCCTTGGCTGTCTTTTGAAAACACAAACTCCAGAGCTGGACTGGTCCACAGTCACAAACCGAGGAAACAACTCAAAAAAATCCCCTCTCCAAAGATACCCCAGACTCAGGGGTCTGGGAGGGAATCAAACCCTCCTGCTTTGGGGCATGAGACAAATTGAAAAGGTGAGAAAATAAAAATTAAATTTTCCCTGGAGAGGGATTATCCCCCATGTGCCTGCCGCCCTCCACCTCATCCCTGCTGCCCACCCAAGGTCCCCCACACAGCCCAGTGGGTCCCTGTCCCTGCAGAGTCCTGGGCAGTGTGGCCAAAACCACCTCTGCACCCACGGGAGACGATTCCAAGGGTCAGACCTGGGCTGTGCTAAGTGTTCAGGGGGTTTAAATGAAAACATTATTTAAATTAAAACATTAATGTGTCTCTCTGCACAGGCACAGCCATGTGGGAGCATTGAATGGTGCTCAGGAAAGGGGAGCTCATCCCACCCACAGCACTCCATGGGGAGAGCCCAGGGCTCCTCCTGCAAAGGGAACACGAGGGTGAGGGGCCCAGTCCGGCTGTCCCTGCCCCCCAAACCACAACCATCCACGGGTGATACCCAGCACAGCCCCACGGGGCACCGGGTGGGCACGGGGGGATCATTCCCCCGTGTGAGACTGGGTTGGCTTCGGTTTGCTGAGCGGGATGTTTTCAAACCTGCTCTTGAGGGAGGAGGTTTGCCAACGGAAATATGTAACTGACTGTAAATAATGGCTTTTATCTGCAGTGAAATGAAAGAGCTCCCAGCAGCAGCAGGGCAGAGCCAGCGGGGCTGCGCAGGTGACAGCGCAGGGTGTTGGGTTACGGGCTCCCCATCACCGCCAGAGCCCCCCGATGACTTGTGACAGGTTCATAAGCTGAGAAATGTGATGCTTTGCAAGGTTCAGTAAATATTAGGACTACTCCTCCCTCTTTCTGGTGCAGGTTTAATTGCGAGGATAATTCATGAGAGCACAAGGAAGGAAAAAAAACATCTGGGAAAATAGGACCTGTTAAATAGAATCCATTAATAACGAAATGATTGTTCCTCTGCATGTGATTCAGACAGCTGTCTAATTGTTAATTACCTCGATATGAGAATAACAGGTAATTATGGGGCTGCATCACGAGGAGCTGACTTTTTTTTCTTCCTGCTTCTTTTCTCTTGGTGAATGCCGGAGCCGGAGCGTGCCCCAGCAGGTCACGCCAGGACTCGGAGGAGAGGCACTCCCCAGCAGGTTCCTCCTGAGGTGGAAGCTCTGGGTTCCAGCCACGTCCTGAAGCTATTCCTGCTCTTGGACATAGATCTCAAGACACACAGCTTTTCCTCAGGGTGCGGGGGACCAGACACCCCCCTCAGTCATGGGGCCCTGCCTGGGCAGAGCCCAGCCCTGGCTCCACACTGAGCAAACAAGAACCAAAAGTCATTGGTGACCTTGGCTGTCAAATTCCCCAAGATTACTTGATTTAAGAGACATTCTTGAAATATTTCATTCCCATTTGTCTGTTGCAAAATGTGCTTTCTATGCACACAAACACTCTCAAACCCACAGGCACAGATGTGCAACACACACGCAGGTAGGTAAAGAGCAAGTATCTGGCAGAGACAGGACTCTGCTTTAAGTTTTTCTGCACCAAGAAACATTTCTGGGTCCCAGTTTCTAGAGGTGAGAGGAGGATGCAGAGACAGACAGGCACTGCTGGGGGGGTGATAACATCTGTGCAATTAGTGACGCTGCTGCTGGGGATTTGCCATCGCTGGTTCCGTGCAATTTGTGCCTTTGGCTTCTTCCAGGGAAGTGATGCCAGCCAAGACACAGCTGAGCAAAGAGGCAGTCAGGACAGAGGAGTGTGGATGGAGAGAGCTGTCTGAGACCTGATCAGAGGAGGAGGCAGCCCCAGCGATGCCTCCCACGCTGGCTGGGCTTCCCAGGCCTCATCCAGTGCTGGTGTTTCCCATGTGCAAGGGGAGCGGGATGTCTGCGTGGGATGTGGAGCTGCTTTCAGTCCTGGAGAAGGCAACACATCTATTCCATTAGCTGCCCAACCAGAGGGGGACATGAGGGGCCCCAGTGGCTCTGGGGTTACCCACCACAGGCTCTGTCCCAGCCATTCCCATCACCCACAGATGAGACACTTGAGGCAGCCTGGAACAGGGACCCTGCACCCTCTGCCAGAGGCAGTCCTGGCTCTGGGCACGTCCCGCTGCCAGCAACGTGCTGGGGAGGGAGGGATGCTCTCCTTCTCATCCTGGCTTCCTGCAGGCAATAATAGCCCTGGGTTCCTGTGTGTGTGGTGTATTTATAGTGTGAGAGGCTCTGGAAGTGCTGCCCTTCTGGCTCTCACCTGTTTCAGGGAGGAAACACCTTCTCCCTCCTGTGCATTTGTGCATGGCTTCCACACTGGAGAGGCCCCGGCACTTCCCACAGGCACAGCACAAAGCGGTCCCACCAGCGGCACCTACGTGACTGTGTCCCTGCCGTGGGGACGGTGCTGGGCCCAGCTGGGATGCCGGGTGGGATAACCCACGGCGTGGGCATGTGGGAGGCACGGAGAGTGCTCCCAACATCTGCCTTTGCACGGTGAGGGCAAAGTCTGCGGGATGGGTGGCAAGATCCTTCTGGGAAACAAAGAAGGAAGCTGGGAATCCAGCTCCCAACTCTGTGCTGTCCAACAGATCCGGGGCTGGAGGCTCCAGCTGTGAGGTGGGCGATGCCTCCCGGCACTGGCAAGGGCAGGGCTGGCACAAATCACCCACGGCAGTGACAGGAGCTTATTTTTCTAAGCATATCACCAAAGAAGCTAAATATACATTTTCCATTCAATTGCCCAAAGCAGCGATAGCCCAGAGCCTAAAAATAAATCCCTTTGGATTGTGCCTGGGCCAGAATTAGACTGCCTTCAGACCAAGCCCTGTTGAGCTTCATCTCAGTGTGAGCCTCCCCTCTGCCTCTGGGCTCCCAGTGGCACAGGATAGGGTGGCTCTGTGTGCCCCTGCCTTCTCCAGCTCGAGCCCAGAGGCTCTGTAGTGGCACATCCCAAGAAAGTGGTGGTGAGCAGAAGATTCCCAGCGGCTGGTGCCTGTTGCAAGACCATTATCTGCTGGAAAAGCTCATGTTTTGCAAGGCTTTTCCCAGGCTGGGGTATGCCAAGTGTTGGCCCAAACCCCAGTGTGTTCCCTGGTGCTACCAACCCCGATACACCACCAGCCTCCCACCCTGGCTGCTGCCTCGGCACCGGCTGCCTGTGGCTCACATCACCACTTCCAGCCCTAATTCTGGCCCCTCTCCAGCCCCACACGTTTTTCCTGCACCCGAATATGCAAGTGGGATCTGAGTGCTGCTCCTCCAGCCGGTGGGTGACCATCTCAGAGGGCTCTGTGGACACACGAGGCCAGGCAGTGATCCCTTGACCACCCCAGCCAGACCCAGCTTGTCCTTCCCTTCGCTGCATAAGCCATAACCACTGCTCCATCTCAGTGAAATAACACATTTGAAAGAAACAGGGGGGGAAAAAAATACCCCAAACCCTGTAAAACTGAAATTGTAGTTCTCCCGGGATGCAGCGTCTGAAATATTCCCACAACCTTTGCATAATGCATTGCTCATGTCAGACCTCAGGAGACAGAAATTAATAGCTAACAGCAAGCAGGCATGGCACACACGTGGGCTTCCCTTCGTTCCCTGCTCCCAGGGGCTCCGTGCTCGGGGGATACTTTTCCTTCACATTCAACTCAAATAATTCTCATTTAAAGACCCGAGAAGAAAAAAGCTGCAGAGGACTCACAGAGAATTTGTGCCAAACAGGAAATATTCAATAAATGTTTATCCTCTCGCACAATGGTGGGGTTTCAAAAGTTTTCTATGGATGCGATTTAAAGCTGGAGGGGCTTCTCCTCCCCCTCCAGACTCTGGATGAGCGAGGGATGAGTTCTGGTTCTGCCTGTGGCACCAAACTCCCTGTCAGGGCAGCTGCTCCCGCTGATGGAAGTGGGATCTGGATTGTGCTGTCCCCCTAATTGCACTCAGGGCAGGAGTTAAGGGGTTCAATTCCTGGGGCAGGAGTTAAGAGTTCACTGTCAGCCAGGACACTGCCCTGGTGGGATGCTCTGTGCCTCAGTTTCCCTGCCAAGCCCTCCATTCCCTGCAGAAACGGGGCCGAGCTAACCAGACTCCTTTCAAATCCGCTCCTTCCCTCTGCTTTCCTGGTCCCAGCAGCTTTTTCCCAAACCTTCCTCCCCTCCCCCCCAAAAATGTGAAAAAATAGCTCCATCTGGATGCTGTTTCCACCCAGGCACAGGCCCCGGGGCCGGGAGCCAAGAGAGCAGCGCCTGTGAACGGCAGACGTGGGAGCCGGGGAGGATGTGATGGGGAAGCTGTGAGAAAAGCCTGAGGTCGGCAAACCTTCGGCCTCGCCGTGGGAGCCTCTCCCTCGCAGGAGAGGACTTGGCAGCCGGGGCTGAGGGGCAATGCCAGCCCCGGGCCCGAGGGACGGTGGCTGTCTGGGCTGGGGGGTGGCATGGAGGGGTACAGAGGGCTGGACAGAGGAGGGACAGAGCTGCCCAGCTGAGCCAGAGGCACCCCGTTTCCCTCCTGCTTCAGAGTGGGACATCCCATGGGATCGTGGCTGGTGTGCAGCAGCCTCAGGGATGTTGCATCACTCCTCCAGCAGCAGCTCCAGACTCCCCAGCCTCGGCCAGGGGAGGGGACGGGCTGGCTTCCCGCTTCCCAGACTTCCCACGCCAGCACGTGTTATTTATGACCCCCAGGTTTTCAAATTAAACATAAATTAGCGGGGGCGGGGGAAGCGGGGTCCCGCTCGTGGCCACCAAAAAGGTAAAACCTCGCTGGGGAGGGGGGCAGTCACAGCCGGCGCGGGAGGAGTTAAACCGCCGGCGTGGGGAAGCCACCTCCATCCTCCAAAATACAATCGACCAGGAAATAAACAGGAGCTTGTGTTTGTTTCAGTGCACAAGTGAAAAATAAAAGGATTCCCTGCGGGCCGGGGCGCCCGGGGTCCCTCAGCCCGGCCGCCCAGCCGCCCCGCGCCCATTGTTCGCCCCAGCTCTGCCGTGGGGGACATTGTTCCCTCGAAATGTCCCATCAGATAAAGGAGCTGTGCTGGCCATGGCCACCAGCACCAGCGAGAGCAAGCCCATGGGGTTTATGCAGAATTTGGGAGCAGCACCCAACTCATGTCCTGCGGCAGCGAGGGGGTCCCCCCCTGCTTTCCACCCCGGGGCTGGGGTGCCAGGCAGGCAGTGATGCCCTGGCATGTTTGTGGGTGACCCCACAGCCCCCCCCACCCCAAGTGTGGCTGCAGCTGGAGCAGACCCAGATTTTGGGGTCTGAGCAGAGAAAGGGTGCTGGGAGATCCGGGGTGGCACACGAGGGCTTCACACCCTCTCTGAGAGGGTTTCTCTCTTCCTCTTTTAATCAGCCGAATCTCACTGAAGCAGTAAAACCTCACGTTTCCTACTGCTCAATGATATTTGCTGACTGCAGTGTCACAACAACCGTACCGGATGAGTGGAAAAAAAGAAAAATGTTAGAAAAATAACCCTGCGTGGAGACACGTGGGAATGCTGAGCCCTGACAGCCGCGGGAGCAGAAACCCCTCACTGAGGCTGCTGCTCCTGGAAAGCAGCAGGGAGTCAAAGGGGAACCTTCCTGCAGCCTGTGACTGGTCCCAGTGCCTGGATCTGGGGCTGCTGGTGGTGCTGGGGCTGGCACAGGGCTGCACACTTGGGTGTGAGCTGCTCGGCAGGGCTGCCCACGCTTTCACTGCCGGCCTGGTGGAGGTGTTAAAAGCATCTGAAAACAAGGGAGATTTTGCATTTCAAGTCATTCCCCACCTGCTGCCCCTGACAGGGGTGAGAGTGAGGTCAGGGATCCACCTGGGGCTCCCTAGGAAACTCCCATGGCCCAGTAGGAGGCATTTCAGTGGAAAAATGAAGTAACAAAAGTAAAAGTGATGTGGAGGCAGCCCCCAGCCTTTGCTGCCATTTTGCTTTTGAGCAGCCTGGCCACGCTGGCATGGGTCTGAGCCCGTCTGCACTTGCCTTGCAAATCTCAAGTGGACCAGACTCAGTTTTGGGTGCCCAACCAGTCCCTCCCCAGCTCCTCTGGTCAGACACGTGAAATTTGGGCTCCCGGTACCGTGTCGGAGCAGCTTCCACTTAACCAATGCTCAGCCTGCTCTGCTGAGACGCTGCTGGTGGTGGCAGCTTGTGATGCTCAAAAACCACCTGGAAAAGCTGGAAACCACCACCTGGAAAAGCTGGGAACCACCACCTGGAAGCGGGGGAACCACTGCAGCCTCCGGGAATGCCGCACGCTCTGGCCAGGATGCCGGTGTTGGGCAGTGCCGGGAGAAGGTCCCTGAGGGATGAGGGAGACAGAGTTGCTGGGAGAGGGTCCCTGAGGATGCAGGAGTCAGGACTGCTGGGAGAAGGTCCCTGAGGGGTGTGGGAGGCAGGATTGCCGTGCCAGTGCCTTGCCAGGAGCCGCCGGCTCCGAGCGCTTCCTGCGATTTGGCCCTTGGTGAATAAATAACCACACACAGAAGCGAAGGCAGCGCAGGATCTTGGGCAGAGTAAATATAGTTCATAACTCCTTTTTTTTCCCCTGCCTTCGGTCTGATCCCAAGCCCTGTCTGTTTGTACTCTTGCCTTTGTTTTGGGGGGTTTTTTCTGCTGTGTTTTTTTAACCAGCGTTTGATGGCAACTTCCCAACGACACGTTCAGGCTGCTGAAAGCGCCTCATTTTGCTGTGGCCGGGGCAGCAGCTTTCATTGATGGTTCGAATCACCAGGCAGGCTCTGGGTTGGAAAGAGACAACAATACTACAGAACTCAGAGGGTTTGCAGAACAAAACTTGCCAAAAAAGGATAAAAAGAATGGTTTGGGCTTTACTTCTTTTTTTTTTTTTTTTCACAACTGTAAACTAAAACCACTCTGGGTCGGAATTGCATCTGGGCTGGTGGGAGCACAGCTCTGTGGGCAGTGCTGGCAGACCTCTGTTGGGTATTGCTTTGCCTCTCTGGTTTCCAGCTCACCAGACCAAGCACCAAACCCAGTACCTGGTTAACCATCACTCAGCTGGTGTTTGAGGATGTTTTCCTGGCAGATGAACCAAATTGCCATGTTGGTGCAGCACATGCTGAGCTCTTCCCAGCACTCCTGGCTGCAAACTGCGGTGCCTGGGTTTGGCTGATTCATCTTCTGGCATTTCCCCCTCCCCGCAGCTCCTTTGGGGGTGTTTCTTGGTTTTCCTCACCAGCAAAGTTAAAAATGGAAAGGCAAAATATTTCCGAGGTGGTGGCCAGGCAATGGGACCCTTCCTGATGTCCCTCTTGGGGGTTTCTCCTGGGGATGCCACAGGATTTTGGGGGGTAATGGGGTGTGCACAGTTCTGGCACAAAGGCTTGGTCTCCTCTGGCTCATGTTTCAGTACAAATGGGGTGTCCCAGGGGTGGCTGGGCCGGAGCTGTGTCCACACGGATTGTGCTGGAGTGCTGGAAGCACTGACTTGGGGGCAGTTGTCCCAGCTGCTGTTCACAGGCAGGCGAGAGATTTCTCATCCATCAGCAAATCGGGGCCTCCAGGGGGAGAATAAAACTACCCAGAGTGCTGTCACCTGTGGGAATGCTCATCCCAGCAGCTGGAGCAGCCCCTCTTCCCTCTCCTGCTCATCCCCTGCGCCCCGTGGGACCCCAGCCCAGGGGTGGGAATGTGCCCTTCCTGGGGCTGCCAGCACAGACAGGTGGGGAGCAGCCCCGCTCTGCTCTGAGCAGACGATCCCAGGAGGAACTGAAACCTGCCCTGTGCTGGCAGGGAAACGCTCCTGTCACGGCAGCACAGCCGCCACCAGCCTGCCCATCCCTCGTCCTTCCCACAGCTGGTTCCTAGAAAACCAGCTCCCAGACAGTCCCAGAAATTGGATTTTGCCCAGTGCAGCTTTGCAAACAAACCCAGGAATGATAATAGGGAAGCAGCCGGTCCCTCTTTGGTGTCGTTTTGCTTTATTTTTCTTGCACGTTGCAGCTTCCCACCACAGTCTGGCAGTGGCTGCAGGCTGCATCACCCACAGCCCCTCTGACTGAAAGGTCTCCGTATCAGAGCAGAGGAGCACCAAGAATTGTGTCAGGTGCTGGTGAGGCTGAGCCTCTTCTCCTGGAGATGCCATCTTTTCCCTGGTGTGGGGCTGGGACAGATGTGCCAGCCCAGGAGTTCAGCAGCCCATCACCTCGAGCCTGCTGGTCCCACCAGGGCCTTGCTGCACCACCTGAGGTGAGGAAATACCTAAAGACAAGTGCCATGGCAGGGAAAGGGAAAAGCGACTCTAAAACATCACACAAATAATGCAAGAAATCTCCTGGGACAAGCCTGGAGGAGTGGGGGGAGAGGAAGCCAGGGGCATCCCCATGGGAAAACACATACATGTTTGGGCAGCGAGAACAGAAGTGCTTGCTACTCATGAAAAAAACTCCACAGAAGTTCTTTTCAGGCATCAGCTTCCAGTAACAAAGCCAGATTAATGGAAAAAAAGTGCTTTTATTTTTCATTCGCCAACGGAGAAGCTAAAAAAGAAAAAAAAGGACGCAAAGAATAACCGGAGAAATATAAAGAGTCAGCTGAGGGAGCTGGGTCCCAGGGGTGCTCAGACAATGCCTGCTGCCCCCGGGCTTTTAATTATTGTGCTCAGGAAATCAAACAAGTGTGCTATTATTTATTTGGAGGAGGCATCGGTTTCCGTGTGTTTTACAGGGGTTTGCCCATGGGCACGGAGGGGTGAGGAGGGACTGGCCAAACTGCTTTGGGGTTGGCATTGGGCAGGGGGGATAGGGAGAGGAGCTGTGGTCCTCCCGGCTCCCCAGGCAGGCAGCACTGGCTGTTTTGGGGTGCTGAGGGGTGAGCAGAGTCACGGATTGGTACCGGTGCAGCCCCAGTTCCAGCGGCTCAGCCACCGCTGATGGTTGGCAAAGGGCTGCTGGGGCCAGGAGGATCCTCCCTGTCCCACCTCCTCATCCCAGTGCCCAGCGCAGCGTCCTCCCCTCTCCATTCCCTCCTGCTCCCCATCCTCCCTTGCTCGGCTGTCCCCCTCCTCTCGCCCCGCCGAGCCCCGAAAGGAGCCCTTGGTATGTTGTGTGAGTTGCAGCTCAAGTGAGTTTTATTCAGCTCCACTAACCTTGGCAGACAGACCCCAGGGAAAGGGACAAAAGGACAATTGTTTGCAGCAATTTTGCCCTCAATTGGTTTCCCCATCAGCTTGCAGAGCGGCACAGCCAGCCAGGCACTGCCTGACTAACAACATTAAATTCAACTCGCGCTGCTGCGAGAAGCGCGGGGGGGGGGCAGCGGAGGAAATCAAACTTTTGGGGGCCGCTTCTTGCCTTTCCACCCACAAA
>NW_008246054.1:2832901-2834983 GCF_000691975.1 Corvus brachyrhynchos
GCTCTCCCTGCCACCACACCGGCCTGGAGTTTGGCTCCTGAGGATCCCCACGGGAGCAGGAACGCCCGCTGTGCCTCCACCGCGAGGCTTTCCTGGGAGCAGCCTGGCCGTTGGGAGCAGGAAATCGTCTCCCATGGCTAAATCAGTGCAGCCCCACCCTCTGTTCTCCCACCAGAGCTCTGACACCGCGGCCCCCGGAGCCGGTTCTGGAGGGACACAGGCTGGGGAGGGCAGGAGCTGTGCGTTTGGGCACCTTCCCCTCCGCCCCGGGACCGCGGGTGCTGTAAAGCCCAGTCTGAGATCGGACTGTAACGAATGGGTTGGTTTTGGCCGGGCCCCAGCTGGAATCCTGCCTGCTCCATGAAACCAGCCCGGCTGCGGAAACGCGGGGCTCGGCCGGCTCGGGGACCTCCGGCACCGAACACCCCCTGCCCACGCACCTCCACGGGCAGCACGGGGGGGTTCGGCAGGATGGAGAGGCCTGGCCATGCTGGGGTGAGGGGTGGCTGGGATTAGCCCAGCTGGGATCCTTCCTTCCCAGCTCCAGAGGGTTTGTAGTGCTCCGACGGAGGCACGAGGACCCCACGCGTGGGCGACGTGTCGGCACAGTCCCCTCTGCGTGCGCCCCAGGACATCCCTGCACATTTGAACTCCAGCACAGCGAGTTTTGGGTGGCTGCATCGAGGTGACGGGGATTTGCCCAGGCACATCCCGGCAGCGGGAGGGTGCGGGAAGCAGCCGCCCTTGTCTCAGCACCGCGGGATGGGGTGGCAGGTGGATGTGGAAGCACCTGTGGAGCTGGGGCGGCTCATCCTGAACTCCTTGGACCCACATGTCCCACACCCCACGGCCCCACACCGGGGATGTGGGTGTTTGCAAAGCTCACAGACGTGAAGGAAACCTGGCTACAGCAGCGAGGAGAAATCCCAATTCACATGGCCCTGGAGGCCAAATTCCTTTCCTGGCTCTGGCGGGTGGGAGTTGAGCTGTTGCCCAGCTCAGCAGCAGTGCCCCTTGCACAAGGCACCCCAAAATCGATCTGCCGTGCCATGGGGGGCTCGGAGGCCAGAGGGATCCCACATCCAACAGACTGAAAGGCCCCCGAGATGCTCTCTGTTGTTTATCTCCAGGGTAATTAGGTAATTAACAAAGCAAATGAATTTCGGTTTCTGTCTTCAGGGCTAGATTTGGCGTGGTGCTTGCCCTCGTTTGAGCTCTGTGAGGAGCACAGGGTGGACCAGGGTGTGTAAATGCTCCCAGCCACCCCTGCCATCCCTCTGACCCCTCCCTGCACCAGAGCAGACACCGTCTGTGGCTGGGGGTGATCCCAGGAGCTGTGGGGCAGCTCAGCATCCAATAAAAGCCCCTGATTTTCCATGAGGAAATCTTTTGCTCCAGCACGCTGGCTGCAGGACGGACAGGTCCTTGGGACAGGGCAGTCTTTCCAGCCAGCCCAGGTGCCCTGAGCTGGGATTTGGGGGTTTCTCAGGTCATCAAGTGTTCCAGAATGGAGTCTTTGAACAGTTTGTTCCCATGCATTGGGAAGCAGGAGCTCCTCTGGCTCTGCTCCTTGGCTGTGAATTCCTACAGAACAGACTTTTCACTTCCCTGCTCAGCCCCTCTTCCCTTGGTCTGTGCGGAGGGGGAGAGGTGGGAAGTGGAGCCTGGTGCCATCCCGAGCCCATCACCGATGGAGATTTTGGGGAGAGACAGGATCTTCCTTGCCAAACCACTTTACATCAACAGTCAGCCCAGACTGCCTTTGCTGCAGGGACTGGCAGAGGGAGAGGCTGCGGAACAAAGGAGGAACTTCTCCACACATACCACACACAAATATTTGCCGTAGCAGCAGGAACAAAATAGCAAATTAGCAGCAAACGAGCTGATCCTGTGCTTGGCCCACGTTAGCCAGGCAGGAAAGTCCCAGATTTCACCAGGCAGGTGAAACACATCCTTGGGAGCAGCTGCTGCCAGGTCAATGAATTCCTGCCCGCAGCTTCCATCCCCAACGGCTGCTCATCCTCCAGCTCGGGGGAAAAGGCTGGAGGGAGGGAGGGAGGGAGGCTGGGCTGTGCCGAGCAC
>NW_008246054.1:2835096-2836464 GCF_000691975.1 Corvus brachyrhynchos
GGCGCGCAGAAGAAAAGGGAACAATGGGGCCGGGGAGGCAGAGCTGCCTCCCCAAGCTGTCCTACTTTGCTGCTCTGCCCCATCTGTGAGCTGTCAGGCACCCGCCCCGCTGCTCTCCCCGGCTGGAGACCCCCCCGCAGGCAGCGTGTCCCGAGCAGGAGGAGGGGGCTGCGCCGGTAAAAGTCACCAGGTCTGGGGGGATGCTGGGGGAAGGCGTCTCTGATAAGCGTGGATAGCCTTTTATCTGTCACCAGGGTGTGCAAACAGCAACCCCGAGCCCTGGCGTCTTCTTGGGGTTGATATTTCTCTTTTTTAAAAAAGTTTTTAAGCACAGACATGCAGCCATGCGTGGCTGGCTGGGTGGATGTCTACTCAAGTGGAAAACCCTGGAAGGAAAAGGCACCTCCAACCAGCCTCCAGTCCCCAGCCCTCAACAGCTGATGAAGATTTTCCTAACTCAGGTCCAGTTTTGCCACGCCTGCCCCAAGTGTGGTGCCATGTCATGGTGTTTCTGTGGGAGCAGGGACCCCCTGACTCCGGGGGGTTTTTCCACCCACCACCCCCAGGATCTGTGGGTGTGGGGTGCTCCCCTGAGCAGGAGGAGTGGGTGGATGCTGGGGGAGGCTTGCACGCCCCAGCAGGAGCTGCACGGGGTGCAGGAGCACACCCACATCAAAGGCAGCGCTTAATTAAGGTTTCCGACGGGGTGAGATAGTGAAATGAGCAGATCTGGGCCCTCACCAACAGAGATGGGGTGACTCCCTTGGTCTGCACCGGCACGCCAGGCAGCATTTGCATCCTCAGACAGAGCGGGTTTTAATTGATATTGTGCTGGAATAACACCAGGAATGAAAAGAGTAGAGCCCTTTTCATGTCTGAATGTTCTCTCCTGCAGAACCCCAGGCCCCTGGGTGCTGCTGGGGTCAGGGTGCTGGATGGGCAGGGTGACATCCCACTGGGATGGAGCAGGGCTTTGCTGTGCTTCTCCCTCTGCCTGCCCAGCGCTCAGGAGGGATGTGGGGAGGTCATGGTGTGTATTTGAAGCACTTTGGCGTAAACGTGAGCCTCTGCAGCAAATCCCACCAGCAGTTCACTCCTTGCCCACACGCTGCCCAGGCATCTTCCCTGGGCCCTGGCAAACCCCTTGGCCTCTCCCAAAAATGCTCAGGTGTCCCCTTCCCCAGGGGGATCCCCCAGAGCCGTGTGCTCCGGAGGGACCCTCACCCACGGCTGCTCCAGGAGCACCAGGGCCGTGCCAGCGGCAGGAGGGGGAGCGGCAGCACGGACACGCTCGCGGGGGAAAAACCGTTTGAGGAAACGACGCCAGATAAATCAGGCGGATTCATTCAGATCCGATGCTGCCTCGAA
>NW_008246054.1:2836639-2836847 GCF_000691975.1 Corvus brachyrhynchos
TCCCCCCACAACCCGGGGGGCTGCCACGAGGAGAGGCGCTGAGGGCTGCTGGTTACTCCTCAGCAGCGCCCAGTGGGGTTTGTGGGGTGCTCCGAGGGTGTGGGGTGCTGCACCCCAACCTGGCCCAGCTCAGTTTTGCTCCCGTCCCATCCAGGAGTTCTTTCCCCTCATTTCTATCTTTAACCGCCCCTCCAAGGGCAGGGGGACG
>NW_008246054.1:2837826-2838506 GCF_000691975.1 Corvus brachyrhynchos
GGGGGCCTTTGATCCGCCCCACATCTCCCCTGCTCCGTGCACAGCTGAGCCCGCGGGGGCCAGCACGGCCCCGGCACAACTGCGGCCGCATCCTTGCCGGGTGGCAGGCAGCTGGGATGGGAGGGGACAGGGAAAAGGAGCCCCTTTTGCTCATTTTCCTTCCCCCTCTGGCTGCTCCCGTTGTTCTCCTCGCTGTTTGGGGACCCGGAGAGGTCGGGGAGCTGGGACGTGCTGGGCAAGGAGCCTCCCCCTCCGCCCCGCCAGCTGTGACACCCGGGAGCATGCGCCGTTTCCGGAGAGGAAAATGACATAATTCATACCCAGAATAATTCCCTCCTCAGAGCAAACCCGGCTCTATCTCCTGGCTGACAGCGAGGCCCCAAACCCCTCTCTTGTTTCCTAATCTCCAGCTCGAGCCGTGAGAGACGGTGGGAAGCGAAGGAGAGGGCCAGGCCCGTGGTGTTTGAGACGTGGATATTGCAAATCAGCGCCGGGCAGGGGGGTTACAGCTCCAGGAATGACGGAGTCCCTAATTACATATGCTTAGCCAAGATTTTTGGCAGCAACATCAGAAAGGAGCTAAAGCTGCCTAATTCCTGCTTACCCCCAAAATAGCCTCAAACACACAGCACCGAGGGGGGGACACGGCCCAGAGCTGCGGCTGGGGGGGTGGCACTGCT
>NW_008246054.1:2838791-2839664 GCF_000691975.1 Corvus brachyrhynchos
CCCGGCAGCTGGCCAGCTGCAGAGCGCCATTTCCCACCGGGGCTGGGCTGGGGCTCGCCACGGCGGAGGGGCTGCGCCTGGTTATCTCCGCAACGAGGGGCCTGGAGCCATCAAGATCTGCTCCAAACAATCGCTTCCTTTCCCAGGCACCTTCCGAAAAAAAAAAAAAAAGAAAAGAGAGAAGAACAAAAAACCCCCAACAATAATAAAAGAAAAAAAAAAAGAAAAAAAAGCGCTGACTTTTCCCAGTGCTGCCACATTTCCCTGCCTTGTGTTTTCCTGCTCCCACACATCTTCCTCGCCCAGGGATTGTCCCCAGCTGCCTCGAGCAGGGCTCCTCACTGCTCCAGGGCCAGGATTTATCCTGCTGTGAGCCAGCACAGGGACATCCATGCTCAGACCTGTGGGACTGGGCGAGCAAACCCCGATGGGACACCTTGGCCCTGGGGTAGGGATGAATCCTTCACTCTGGGTCCAATCCCACATGTGGGGATGGGGCTGTGCCTTTCTCTGTCAGAGTTTTGGCTTTCTGCTGCCAGAGTTTTGGGAGTCCTCGTGCAGCTCCGTTGTCATCTCACCCCACATCTCCCCCCAGCTGAGCCCAGCACTCTGGTGACTTCAATAATGACATCTTCCCAGAGGTTTTCCCCGTAAAAAGGGAAAGGCTGATGGTTTCATGGGACAGATTGCCCTTTCCCAGCTGCAGGGCTGCGGTGGGAGCACGAGCAGCTCCGGGATGGCTCAGCAGCACGGCCCGGGTGCTGTGCTCACCTCAGGCTGTGCAAGTGCTGCTGCCAGGGCGGAGCAGCGGCTGAGGGTCCCATCCCGGCATTGCTGAACTCCCCCCCCGCTGGGTCCCAACGCTGCCCTCCC
>NW_008246054.1:2839854-2847697 GCF_000691975.1 Corvus brachyrhynchos
CCTTCCCGGCTCCTCAGCTTCACAGCCTGCACAGGGAAGGGCTTGACCCAGGGTTCTGACCTCCTGCCTGCTGCCAGTGGTGTCCCGAGGTGTGCACGCTCACCTGGCCTTGCACACTCACCTGTGCGCTCTCACGCCCACCACACGGCTCTTCTCTCTCCTGGGTGTGGGCACAGCAGAGGGATTCAGGCATCCCTCTGCTCAGAAATGTGAGATTTTGGGGTTTTGGGGTCAAACTCTCTCCCCATCAGGACATCAGGCACCTGCACTGGGTGTCTGGCAGAGGTTTGAGGCCACATGGGCACATCCAAAGATGGTTTGGAGAGAAGCCTGAGGCCTGTCCCAGCTGTGTCACGGTGCTGGCTGACAGCCCCTGTCCATCCAGGGCCAGCCTCGAGGGTTGCCTGCAGTCAAAATGTAGCAGCTCTCCTCCTTTTTGGGGCTGACACGGCCCTGGGAGAAGCATCCCCCAACCATGAACGGACCAGACTTTTCTCCAGCAGGCTGGGGCTCTCTGGCTCTATCACTACACGAAGTTCTGGTATTAATCAGGCTAATTGGTGCCAGGGTGGGTGAGCTGTGGGTCGGAGGGGCTCTGGGGTGGGTGGAGGGCTGCACGTGGTGCAGGAAGCAGAGCTGATATCTCCCCTTGGGCACTATCTTTGTCACACTCACAGTTTCCCATGCTGGTTTTGGGTGATAGGGCTGGGGCAAAGCAGAGAGAAAACGCCCCAATTCCCAGCCTGGGGGCTTTGATGTGTGTGGACCCCCTCATTTATGAGTCAGGCTGGACCCTGCACCTCTCCCCGTGCTTGAAAGCAGCTGGAGCCTGCACGGCCTCTTCTCCTTTGGAGCATCCCTCTGGCTTGGCTCTACCCCCCACTGGTGCCCAGGGATGAATCCTTGGGATATAAAACTGCTTCTGCCCCGCCCCAGTTGTGTTTTGCCCCCCCATAAGCACCCCGGGGTGTGGTGATGCCCTGTGGGAGGGCTGTGCCTGGCGCTGAGGTTTCCCACTGGACAAGATTCATCTCCTGGTGATTCATCTCCCCTTCTGTGGGAGCTGGACCCATTTTGGAAGCGTGTGTCCCACAGCTGTAATCGGTGCTTTCCAGGGATGCAGGGTCAGGATTGGCCTCCTCCTCCACCGTCTGCTGCCTCATTTGTCAGTAATCAAAATCAGTGTTCTGGATCTCCACTGTGGGGTGGGGAGGGAGAGTTTTTCTGAGCCCCTGGGCCAGGGCTGGGTGCCAGAATGGGAGCAGGACTGGGAGCATGGCCACAGCCTGAGCCTTGTGGCACGGGCTGCTTCCCCAGCTGAAGGGGAAACTGAGGCATGAGCTGCCTGAGCTGCTGGTATGGTGGGGAAGTCAGAGCCAGATGCCTTAAGCGTGGCTTTTCTTTACCATTTGTTTATTTTCTCACGTGTTCCCAAGGCCCTGCTCTTTTGCAAGCTGAGGGTCTTTCGTAAGAGGAGGGACGGGGAAGTTTTGCAAGCACAGAGAACCTGCACGTGCCTTTTGAAACTGAGCCTGACCTCGGGGCCCGGTGGCTGCGCCTGCCACTGCCACCTTCCCCTTTCTGCCTGGAAAGACGAGGCTGAGATGGGCTGGTCTGGAGGCAGGAAGGGACAGCCCTGCCCTGAGTTTGCCTGGGCTCAGCTGGGTGTGGACAGGGAGGTGAATCACTCCCACAAGGAGCAAGCACTAGGACAGGGAGCTGGGATGCAGTGGGGTGGTGAGTGCAAAACCATCTTTGTGCCATCTCCCTGCACTCTGAGGGAGCCTCTGTGCTGCCGAGCTGGGCAGGGAGGTGTGATGGATGACACGGTGCTGCTGAGCCAGCCAAGGACTCTCCCTGTGCCCCATGCCCGCAGGGAGAACCACCGACCCTGCTGGGGATGTCTCTGGAGCTGTGTTTGGCTGTGATCTGAATTCCAGAGCAGCAGGATGTGGCCGTGCCCACCGACCTGCAGCAAACGTGCACCTCGTGGGTGCTGATGTGCACCTGGCTGGTGTGAGGCTGGTTCCTGCACAGAATTCCCTGTCCCACATCCCATCCTCCTCCCCCCGCCATGCGGCACTGGGGAGCTGAGCGCTCTGGAAGGACTCAGTTACCTAATAGGAAGGGGTGGGGGTGGGTGTGGGTGTGATAAATACACGCAGATAATTTTACTTCAGGGTAAGTCAATAAATTACTAAAGAGCCTTTGATTGTGCTCTCAGTGGTGCATGTTGATTCAAAAACCTAAGACATTTAGCCTCAATTATGTCTATTTGTGTGTCTTTCCTGCCTCTCTTCTCCGCAGTGCAGGGGAAATAACCCTGCCTTGTCTGCGTTCCCACACCTCTCCCACCTCGGCCGCGCTCCAGATTTCACTCCTGTCCTGATAACCCTTCCAGTGGTGAATGGGAGAGGATCAGCTCTTGGCACGAACCCTCTCCAGCTTAGGCCAGCTCTCTGTGCTTGACCAAGAGGACTTGCATGGATGTGGCCAGCCCCAAGGGTGCCAGCTGAGGCAGTGGGATGGTTTGAGTCCGGCCACGGTTGTGGTTTCCCCTGTTCCTGCTCTGGCATGGCGCTGGGATGATGCAAAACCAACTCCAGGCTGCAAACCATGCATGTGGGGACACCCTGGCCGGGCCCAGGGCCCTAAAACTGATTCCTTTCAGCATCTCCAGCCCAAGCAGCCCTGCTCCCCGCGGGCCCTGGCACGGCAGCGCTCGCCCCGTGCAGCCTCGTGTGCTGGGAGCGAGCTCCTGCGGGGCAGCGTTGCAGTGATGCTCGGACCACACAGCTCCCTTAAGCCGTCGAGGATTCGGCTATAAAGACGAGTTGGCACCGCTGCTGCGTGTGCTGGGTGGCTCGGCTGGGGACGTGTCGCCACGCGAGGGAACAGCTCGCTGGGCGGGAGGGCGGCTGCCATCAAAGGAGCGAAGGGCTGAGCCAGGGATCTGCTCTGCTCTGCTCCAGGACGATGTGCGCCGGTTCCAGAGCAGTCCCAGGGCACCGCAGGGCTGGAGGGACTGGCACTGCTGCTTTTCCCAAGTCGGGAAGGCAAAGTCAGCCTGCAGAGTGGGAGCTCATGGTCAAAGCCCCTTTTGCGATGGAGGGCGTGAGCTGTCAGGGCCATGTCGTTGGAAATGAGCTCCTTCCAATGCGAAGATGCTTGTTTCCTTCTGGGGAATCTCAGCAGAGGGTCATTAATCACCAGACAGGGCAGCTCTGTCTGCCCCGTGATGGGATGTGGGTTCAGCACACAGTGCTGGCAGCGGATGTGCCAAAGAGCCCTCACTGACTGCTCTGGGCCAGCTCGAGAGCCTGGTGCTGCTCCGTGGGTGTGCAACAGGCATTGGAATGGCTCTGGGAAGCAGAGGGCACCATTCCTGTTTCTGGCCTGGCTACATGTTTGTGCATGCAAATTTGACAGAGGCTTTTCAAGTGCAAATCTGCTGCAAAAACAAAAGGGAGTCCCGAAACTGGAGCGTACATAAGGTGCATTGAATGAAGATGTTCTTGCAACATCTACCCAGATCCTGCTTCCCCATGCCCTGCGCTTGCTGAGGTGCACCCAGCACCTTGTTCTTTGAGCTCTGCCACCTATTTTTAGCTGGCAGGGAGGAAGCACAATTACCCCGCGGTAACACCCACCCTCAACAGACACTTCTGCTCGGCTGAGCTGAGTGTGCCCGGCTGCTCGGGGCTCTGCTTCAGCGGAGGTTGGTGCCTGATGGGATCAGACAGGGAGAGGGAACAGCACGGGGATGTGGCAGGGACATGAAGTGCTCACACGAAGGGTCTGGCCCCCCTCCAGTCCCAGCCTGCAGGCAGGGAGGGACAGGGCTGCTGGGTGCAGGTGTTCGCATCAGGAGGTAAAATGTAATCCCTAAATGTTCCCAGTGTCCAACCTGGCTTCTCCCAGATGCCTGCTGCCGTGGTGCCATGGTGTGAGGCTCCTTGGAAGGCAGGCCCCAGCCATGGGCACCCCTGGCCAGGCTCTGCCAGGACGTGGACACAGCGATGTGGCACATGGAGAGCTGCAGTGGGACATCAGCTCCGGGGAGCTGGGTCATGCCCGGAGCAGCCCACCATGCAAACTGTCCCCACTCCACACACCTGGATGCCTCTGGAACGCCCCCGCACGGCTCGTCAGTGTGGGAAACACATCTGCAGGACAGGAGGGCGCAGAGGGTGACACAGGGCGGTGGCAGCGTCCCCAGCCGGGAGCGTGTCCACGGCCTCCAGGCTCCGCGCACCGCAGCCCATGAGTCACTACCCAGGGCTATTTTTACCCCCTGGGGCAGCCTCACTGGGTCATTCCCGGTTCCTAATTGCTGTGATGAGACCTTCATAAATCTCACCCGAAAGAGGAAGTCTGGGAAATCGAAATCTGCCGCTGCGAGCGAGGCGGGCTGGGCTGGGCTGGGCTGGGTCAGGCACCGGCGGCACCGCGCAGGGAGGGCTGTGGCCGGAGGAGGCTGAGGACAGAGAGCCCCGAGCTGTGACCTGCTGCCCTTCACACCTTGCATTGCAGAGCTCCCCACAGGGATGTTTTGGCTGACATTTAACCACCGGAACAGACTTTTTCCACCTCCCCCTCTGTTCCCAGCCTCTGCCTGCTTCCCTTAGTGCTCCCAAACTCCTGGAGCAGCCAAGCCGAGCCCAGCCAGTGCAGGGGAGCAGTGCTGGATGGGAAAAACCAACCCCTGATGTCTTGCCCAAAAGTCACACCACACCCAAGCATCTGAAAAAGCTTCATTGAAGAGTTTGCTGGCTATTTTTGTCAGTGCCTCTGCCCTTCCTGGCCAGGGCTGCGACCAGAAACAGCAACACCACGACAGAGAGGATGAGATGACCACGTCCTGGGCATGAACAGAGGAGAAGGGCTGGCGGATCCTGCTAGCAGGGCGCTGGAGGTGTTTGCATCATTGGGCCTCGATGCTCTGGGTTTTCTGGGTTGGGTGATGGTTGGACCCCATGGGAGGGTCCTGCTGCTCCCGCCGGGGTTTGGCAGTGGGCTGTGGGCTGAAAAGCAGCCACCAGCAGAGATAAGCAGAGCACAGAAACATTGCCATCTGCTGACACGTCCGGGCGCACTCGCCGGCCCCGGCCGCGCCGCTGGTCACCATTTGCAGCGGGAGCAGGAGCTCTGCAGGATGCCGGCTGCGCCCTCGCTGGGCTGATGTCCCCACCCAGCAGCGGGGCAGGAGCACGGCGGGATGGCCCTGCCAGGCACAGCTGTGGCAGGACCCGGTGTTTGGCACCGATGTGCAGCACCTCAGCTCGAGGCCGTGGCGATGGAGGCCGAGCTCGGAGCTGCAGGTGCTCTCACTGCTGACCATCCAGGAGATGGTGGAGGTCTCCCTGCTCATCCCCAAAGGGTTAATGAACCTTCACCCGGCTGTGAAGAAGAAGAGCGGCTTCAAAGTGTGGGGCAGCATCCAGCACGGCAGCCTCGCGCAGACGGAGAGGGCAAGTCTGGGTAATTGCAGCCTCTGATGCAAGCGCTGCAAAGGATTTGGGAAAACGCGCACTTGGCTGCAAAAAGGAGTTTTGATTCCCCGCAGCCTGTTCCCCCCTGAGCTCCCCCCGGTGCCCTCCAGCTACAGAGCTCGGAGATGCGTGTCTTGGACTGGATTTGCTTTGTTTCATGTTCCCTGGGAATCTGGCACTGGTGTTTCCCAGAGGAAGGGTGCCTCCAGCTTCCCAAGTGCCGGGGCTTTGCCATGGTGGGCAGAGGGCTGGGAGCTCCCCAGTGCTCGGACCTGGGTCTGCAAACACCATCCCCGAGAGCCGAGGTGCAACCCACAGTCCCATGGGGACCAGCCATCAGCCCTGCACTGCCAGACTGCAGGTTTATCCATGCCTGGCTCTGGGATCTCCATGCACAGCACCAGCAGGAGCAGGGGAAGCCAATGGCCACTGGGATTTGCTTCCCCCATCCCCAGGGATGCAAACACCCGGCTGTGGGCAGGAGATGGGGAGGCTGGTGCAGCTCCCAGACACAGGCAGATGTGCAGGGACGTGTCTGGCCAGCCCGTGGCCTCCCACCAGCACCAGCCCCACAGCTGGACTCAGCCTTGGTGTGGGGACAGTGTCACACGAGCCCCCAGTGGCTCCCCCCCCCCATGCCCTGGCCCAGGTGCCAAGAGATGAGTTCTGGTACAGCGGGGCCAGAGCAGCTGCTCTGAGCTCAGAGCAACCTTGGCCGGGTGGAGGATCCCAGGGCCATGGCCTGGACTCTCCTCTGGCCAAGCTCATTTCCCTTTCTCAGCCTGGCTGGCGACCTGGCAGCAAAGGCAGCGTTTCACTCTTGTGTCAACATTTGGAGGAAAAGGGGGGAAAATAATCATTTCTGTCAAACCCTGGGAATGTGGATGCCCTGAAAACAAACAGAAGCTCTGTTTCTTCAGTGAAAGGCCGTTGTAAATCTGGTTGGCTGCCAAAAAGTGATAAAAATGATTGCTGTTCCGGCACTAGAGAAGAGTTTTATTGGAAATGTCACCCCCCACGCACCCTCCCCCCAAATCTCAGTTTTATGAAAATACCATTTTTTATCAGTAGCCTGGCAGGCAGATGTTTGGCCTGGGCTCCCCTTGGAGGCCAGATGCACCCAAATTGCCATTCCCAACCCCCTTTGTGTCATTTGTTGATTGACAGCTGCCAGTCACCACTCACAGGGTTTAAGCATGCTCTGGAGACCAGATGTCCTCCTCTCCTGGGCTTCCCTGATGGTGTTAGGACAGGTATTCCCCAGGCTAGGGCCACTACTTCCCACCTTGCGGTGCCCAGCATAGGGGATGTGGGATGGGCAAAGGGGCAGTGCCAAGGGAATGGGCCACAAGAGTTGTGGCTTTGCCAGGATGAGCCATGGTCCCTGGGAAAGAGCCATTGTCCCTGGCCAGTGCAGCAGCTGCCTGCCTGGCACAGTCCCTGGCTCTGGAGGAGGGAGGATGCTCCCTGTCCGCACTCCCGCTTTTTAAAGGGCACGAGGAAGAACGGTTGTGTCATCAGAGCTGTGAGCTGGACTTGTCAGGGCTCGTCCCTTATTTATTTAGGAACGGTGGCAGGTTTCCAGCCAGCTGTTTTCCTGGTGCAATATTCAACTCCCAACCTTTTGTTCCAAGGCATCGCCCCGGCTTGGGCACCTCAGCCCCAGCCCCGTTTCAGCTGGGGCAGCATCGAGCTCTGTTCAGGGAGCAGAGCAGGGGCAATACCTGAGGGCAGCTCTCAGCATCCCCTCTGCTCGTCCTGGCACAGCTGGCTGAGACTTTCCAGGTGTGCCCATATCAGGTGCTGCCTGATGGATGCCCCCAACCTGGGCCAGCTCAGCGGTGACAGGGACAGGGGGGACATTCCAAGCCCTCCAGCCCTGACAGCATCACTGACACGGGGATGTGGACAGGCTGCTGCAATCCTGTACCTGCAGATCAGTTCCACGAAAATCACTGGTTTAAAGGCTGGGTATAAACACTTCTTGTGCTCCAGCCCCGTTGCAGGTCTTTGCAGGGTCATAATGCTCATGGAAACCTTTTGGACCTGCAAGGAAACAGCCCAAGGGCTGGAGAGGGATCAGAGCAGGGTTAAAGCGTGGCTGTGAAGGTGTTTGAGGGACTAGACCCTGAACCCCCCAATTCAGGCTCCTCTCCACACCTGCAGGCAGGAGCCCCATTCCTTTAGGGAGAAGAGGAAAGGAGTGAGCTGGGACGAGTGGCTGGGGTGAGCTCATGGCCACGGAGCAGCACATCCCAGTGCCTGGGGGAGCCAAGTTCTGCCTGCTGCGGGGACCTGCCCGGGCACAGCTGCTTCCCCGGCTGCCGCGCCGCGCGACGACGCGGCGCACG
>NW_008246054.1:2848346-2854462 GCF_000691975.1 Corvus brachyrhynchos
CGCGGCGGGGGCGGGGGGGGGGGAGCCGGCAGGTGGAGCGCCCGGGGCCACAATTCCGGATCAAAAAACCACACGCGTCCCGGCTCCGATAAGGAGGCGAGAGCAAACCCCCGGGAGCCGTCGGAAACGCGGCGTTTACTGGGAGCGCCCGAGGCAGAAAGCCCGTGCCCTGCTTCCAAGGTGCGTGGTGGTTGTTTTTGCACACTCAGACATAAATAATGATAGAAACCACGAGCAGGTTCCGAGTTAATTGATAGAACACCCAGTTACCCAGGCGGATTTGCCTCCCCCTTTTCTGGAGCGTCCACAGGTGGTGCGGGAGGATCGCCGGGGGCACTGCTGGGTTCGGAGTGCCTTTGCAAACGCTCTCCTTGCCCGGAGCAGCTGCTTTGGACATTCATTTTGAAGCAGACTATGTCTTTTTAGTTCAATTCTGTGGCTAAGCCTCATCTTTATTCAGGAAAAACTCCCGTTTCGCAATTGCAGCCTCACTTAGGGAAGGCACGTAGGTCTGGGAAGGAGCGACTCCCTCCAGCCAGCCTCATCTGCTCCTGACCCACGTCCCAGTGGAAGCACTGACAAGATGCTCCAGGAGGGTCAAGACTGCATCCTTGTGGAGCACGTGCCTTTTAACATCTCCCCCTTCCTGAATTTCATGTGCTGATGATCAGGCAGGTAACAGAGAGCAGGAGTGTGGCTGATTTTGGAGGGCCTGGCAGCTGATAAAATGGGATTGCTGGAAGCATGGCCCATCTCCTGCTATTTCAAACCAGCCCTGCCTGCCCCACAGCAAGCTCCTGAACAAGGCAGGACTCCCAGCTGCATCCCAGAGCAGATCCCTAAGCTGGATCCATGGTGGGAACCTGAGAGCAGGGAGCCAGGGCGAGCTGGGCTCCTTTGGCCTTTATTCTAATGATAATCAGGCTGAATTCCTCTGCACGACCCCAAGGGATGTAGGCAGGGAGCTTTCCCAGAGAGCTGAGCTTGCTTTCTGCGGTCTCCCCTCTCCAGCGGGATCCAGATGGGCACAGGGCCCTCCTGGGGATGTGTCCTGGAGCTCCTGCCCACATCAGATCCCTGCACAGAGGCAGCATCCCTGGAGCACGCGGTGGCTCCGTGTCTGCGGCGGGAGGTGGTTTATGCCTGGACATGTCCCACAACCTGCGTTCCCTGCGCTGCTTTCCTTCTTCCCAGTGCCACAAAGGCAGCGCTGGTGGAAGGACAGGAGTGCCACGTCCTAGAACATCTTGAGAAGAGTCTGGTCCTTCCCAGCTGGCCAGGAGAATTCAGTCTCTCAGGCAGTGCTGGAGCTGGGGTAAATGCAAACAGCCAAAACAAGTAGGGGGAGTGAGGCCACCCTGGGGACCCTCTGATCCCCACGGCTTTGGGGGCTGAGGTGAGAGGGTTTTTCACTGCCTGCTTGAGAAGCAACAAGTTCTTTCTGCTGCTTTTTTAACCAGAGCCCTCTGCCATGGCCGGTCCCTGGAGCTGGCTGCACCATGGGCAGGGAGCTCCTGGGAACCCCTGTCTTTGGAGATGGATGGACACCCAGGACAGACACCCAGGGGGTCCCTGGCTGTGGAGGTGGATGGACGCTTACTGTAGACTTGTGCTTTTGTTCCCTTGCTTGATTTATTTTCAAACTCACTGGTTTTGAGGGTCCATCCTAACCAGCCTGAGGGACACTGGTGTGGCGTGGGGACAGGGCTGCTGTGCAGGGCCTCAGCGGGTGCCTGCACCCAGCTGTGGGTGCCCAGGAGAGGATTCAGGGTGCAGCCCAGCCCTTGGCATGTCCCTGAGAGCCCCTGGGCAGCACAGTGCCCAACACGTGCATGCAAGCCCGAGCCCAGGAACCTGCCACGTGGAGGGGATGGAGGAACCCAAAAATCCCAACTTCACCATAAAAATATCAATCATCTCCAAACATCCGTGCGATGCTGATCCTTCCCTCCCTGCCTGGTATTTTCTCACGCTCCGAAGCTGGCAGCAGACACTGGGAAGCAGTGTTGGAACTTGTCCTGCCGTCCCATCGAGGCGTTTATCTCCAGCATCGAGCCCTAGAGCTGGAAGAGCTGCAAGTAGGGGCAAGGCACGCTCCTGCTTGCTGCTTTCCATTGCGTCACTTGGGCACGGGCTGAGCGAGCGCCCCAGGGCCAGATCCCACACACACCACCCTGCCTGCTCCTGCAGAGCACAGCAGCACTGTCCTGAATGATTGACGGGAGCCAGGGACCCTGGTGACACCCCTGAGCATCACTGGGATCCCTGCCCTGCCCTCCCAACAGCCTGCAAGGAACCAGTGGTGACCCCTCAGCGCCTCTCCCAAAAGTCATTGTGTCAAGGGCTGCACGCTCAGGGTGACCCCAGATGTGCCCCTGGGTGTCTGACAGGGATGGGGACGCTGGTTGGGAGCCACCTTTGGAGCAGAGCATGGCCCAGGCCTGCCGGGATGCTCTGCTGGGATGATGGGGACGGTGGCACAGATGCTGGGTAGGGGATGATGAGGCACCTGCATCGGTGTGGGATCCTGCTCGGAGCCAGCCGGGGTAATTAACGCAATTACAATTACAAGACAGGCTGCTCCTTGCCCCTCCCTTGCCGGCTTCTCCGTGAACCAATGGATTTGAAAGCCCAGCCACCCTTCTCCACATCCTCCCAGCCCCAGTGCTCCCGGCTCCAGCTGCCCGTGGCTTCCAGCACAAACTCCCGAGATCCTTCCTCTGAGCTCTGGCAAGTGCTGTGTGCCAGCAGCTGTTCCCTGCCTGGGCCATGTGCCACCAGCATTTTGGTGATGACAGCATGGTGGTCAGTGTCCCCAGGGCCACAAGACCTAAGAATCTGATCCTTCTCACCTCTGGTTATGCCCAAGCCAAGGAGATGTCCCATCCCTCAGTTCCCAGGGAATCTTGTGACTCCATCCTGGCAGCTTCAGGTCAGGCCAGGTGCCTGCCAGATGGATCCCCATTTTCACAGACAACCTGGCCCTGGGCACTGGCCAGAAACATTCTTATACCAACAGGGGGAAAAACAGAGCTCAGCAAAGCTTTATGTGACGCTGCAGCAATTCCTGATGGAGCTGCAGAGCCATGGGCACCGCGGTGGGATGGCAGAGCTGCCCCGGGCCTGTGGGATCGCGGTGCCACACTGCACAGGGGCTGGCATGGCTGGAGCTGGGGCTCAACGGGGGCTCAGGGCACGAGGCAGCACCAGGAGCAACCGAGGCAAGACAGGAAACCCGGCTGGTTTCCTCCGCACTCATCACTCGGACGGTTTCTCATGTGTGGGTGCTCCGCTGTCTAATAAGGCTGAGCTCCCCACGCAGTGTCTCTGAGGTGACACCAGCAGTGACACCCAGAGTGCCTCTCTGACCTCTTATTCCACCGCCTACATGCACGAAACCGGCAGCAAACAGCTCTGAGGTTGTCACTCCTGTGTCACAGTAGGATTTGGCCCCTCACTCTCCTACACAGGCAGAGCAGTGCTGGGCACGGGGTGGGGGTGGTTTGAGGGCTGCTGGCGTGGCTGAGGGGGCCCTGAGGACAGGAGGAAGCTACTTTGGCTTCTGCAAAACCCACACAGCTAGAGAAAGCTTCTCTTCACAAAGCCAGGCATTAAAATGTGTTATTTTATTCATCAAAAACTTGGCACCCCCCTCCAGGGAGTGGTGCAAGGTGAGGAGCTGCTGTAAAATGAGAAGCTCCAGCTGGCTGGCATGGAAAGAGTTAAAAGCAAACACTCAGAATATTTGTCTTTGGCCAGCCTAGGACTTGTTTTTCTGACAGAAGAAGATAGTTTTATTTCAAAATTACCAGAACTCTCTTGCTCCCCTGGGCTTGGCTATCCCAGCGGGTTCACTCTGGGGCAGGTTTTCCCACCCTTGGAAAAAACTGAGCCTTTAAAAACAAAACCCTGTCTAGGCAGTAAAAAAAAAAAAAAAAAAAAAAATTAGGCAAAGCTGCAAATGCTTGTTGATTACATTAAATTCCCAGTTTGGTCATTTCCCACCTCTCCTGGGTGGAAGTGAGCTAGATTCCATCCATGCAGGGCAGAGCTGGCTCAGGGCTGCCCCATCCCAGCATCCTCACGCCGTGTCAGCCTTGGATATGGGGAGCTGGGATTTGATGGGCAGGAAGAAGGAAAAACTTTAAAAAAACAACCCAAACCAGGCTCTTTTGATGGCAAGAACCCAAATGTCTCTCTGCACCCTGACCTTTATTGTGTGGGGAAGGAGGGAGCGACTGGGAAAACGTGATAAGGATTGCCCGGGGGTGACAGCGACGCTGGGCTGGAGCCACACGTGCCAGCACATGCAGTGAGTTTGTCCGTGCTCAGCAGCAGGGGAATGTGGAGTCCTGGTGGTTTGGGATGGCAGCAGGGGCTGGAGAGGAGGGGCTCCCGACTGGCTGGTGCCCCAGAAGGAATCAAGGCGCCCAAGGAAAAGAGAAGAGTCAGGACTGGAGAACTGAGGGGGAAGAGGCTGTTCTGCAGAGCTGCTCCAGGAAAAAGCTGCAGAGGCTCTTCCCTGTCCCCAAACTGGGGGTGCAGGGTGGGAAATCACTCCCTGGAGGCTTCTCTCAGGTGGGATCCTGCCCCACCCCTCATCCACAGGGTGCGGTGCTGCCGGGGGGGGGTAGGGAGCGGCCAGGAGTCCTTGTCCCCCCGGGGACTGTGCCACCTCCTGCTCCAGGAGCAATTAGGGCCCAGCTTTAACGGAGGGTGTTAATGTGATCGGGCTGAAGAAACTGTTTACATTCACCTTCCCCTGTGTTTGGTTTGCGATAGCAGCAGAGCAGGAGGCGATGCTGTGGGTGTCCCGTTCTCAGCAGATTTAGGGGGGTTTCCTATGGGAAAAGCAGCGATAGAGCCCTGGCAAGCGCCCATCCAGCTCCTTTCCCTGATTTTTTTTAAATTTATGTTTAGCTTTTACCTCTTCTCAAATAAAAAGAGTGATTTAAAACCCTCTGCAATAAAACAATTCAAACAGAAGCCAGTCTGCAGCGCTGTATCATGGGGGAGAAGGTTCTCGTTATTTGCTTAATTACAGGTTTTTGTTTGTCGAGTACTTGTGGGTGAATTGTTTGCAAATAACAGGTGAATTTATTCATGCTCAGAGTCTTGAGGCTGAGATTAGAGCTGGGCTGGGAGACAGAAGCCTGGAGGGTGCTCAGGGCTGTGGGTGACCCCTGGAAAGTCCCAGGAGGGACTCGAGGGACCTGGGATCACGTGCGGGTTCCTCAGAGGAGCTGCAGGGCTCTGAGGCCGTTCTGCTGGAGCTGGCTGCCTTACACAATATGGTCTTAATCGCGTGCAGTTTATCCTTTTTTACATTGCAGATAAGGATTAACTGCTTTATGGAGTCCCTGTAGAACGCAGTCCATTAATGGGAGTGAACCGAGGCTGCCTGGGCTTTGGAATCCTGGATTCAGCCTGTCAGGCCTGGCCACTGACTGACAGGTGTTTCCTGACCTCCTCCTGTGTGTCTGCAGGAGATAACACCTCTCCTCAGGACTTCTCCCCCAGCCTAGGATGCCGATAAGGGAGTTTTGGGGTGTTGGAAGGAGAAGTGGCTGCCAGGTGCTGATGCCATGCTGAGAGTAGGTGGATTCAGAGTTGGGATGGACACAGGATCTGTGTGAGCACAGCTGGTCTCAGCCGTTTTGGGGCCATCCTGCTGCTGGGATGTCCCAGCACTGGAGCTCGGGGATCTCCTGAGAGTGTCCAGACCGATGGAAATGGCAGCTGCCCTGAGTACATGGAACAGGGAAGTGACACCGGGCGCCGGGATGCGGCCCCAGCCAGGAAAAACAAAGCACAGGAGGCAAACATGCCCCTGCACCCACCCTCCCGCCTCTCCGAGGGCTGCAGAGAGCAAAGTCCAGACGGGAAAGTGCTCCCAAAGAGAAGAAATCCCAATGTTTGCAGCGTGCACACCAGGGAAGAGGCGCACCTAAAATTGTGACCGCGCTGAAATGGCGACGGAGGCGGAAGGAATCATCCCATCAGGAATCCGCCAAAGGGCAGCAGCCCCTTCTCTCTACCTCCCACCCTGCTTGGTCAAGCCCGAGCGAGCCCCGCAGCCGTGCCCGAGCCGGGGCCGAGGGGCAGGAGGGGGCTGC
>NW_008246054.1:2854630-2856850 GCF_000691975.1 Corvus brachyrhynchos
GGGGTGATGCGGAGCCGGCACGGAGCCACGGCGATCCCGAGCCATGATCTGGAGTGTGGGAAAAGCGCAATCGCTGCAAACAATCAGAGGCAAAGCCGGCAGCAGCACGCAGCGAGGCAGCGAGGAATTTGGAGACACATTCCAGCGGCGATGACAGAGGAGGGGCTGGGAGCTGGGCTGGGAGCGCAAAAAAAAAACATGCTCCGATTTGTTTTGGTTTTTCTCCCTCTCTGCAGAGCTGTCCCGCCCCGCTTGGCTTTCGAGTAAAGCCCTGGGCGCTCTGCAGGCGGGTGGCACGGAGGGAACCGGGACACGGCGAGCCCTGCGTGGGCAGCGCTGTCCTGCTGGCACCGGGGACAAGGACAGCTCTGCTGTCCCCTCTCACACCTCAGCCATGCTCCTGTGACCGGGATCTGGGACACGGGGACCCGGCTCCGCCGGCCACGTGTGGCCGGACCTTTCTGCACTAAGGACCACGGGCAATAAATGGCCCATGTGCCAGGAGCGGCCCATGTGGCTCAGCACCCATCCACTGGCGGGCACTGCCAAGGCTGGTGACTCTGGGCAAGCTGCTTCCCATTCCGTGACTCAGTTTCCCCTGAAACACTAACAAAACCTCTCTGCACCTTGGGGATTGGCAAGGCTTTGCCTTGGAGGGGACCAGCTTTGGGCATGGGGACATGCCCGCGTGTGCCTCGCATCCAGGAGTGGCGGCGCTCAGGAGCCGTGGTGGCCACCAGACTGGTGTCACTGGTCAGCAGAGCATGTCCCCGAGGGGCTGCAGCACAGCCTGTGGCCTTGCAGCTCCGTCACTCCCTCCCCTCGCAGCAGCTCCTCCTGGCTCTTCCTGACCCACTTTGTATCTGTGCATTGCACAATGAAGCAAAAGCAGAATGGAGCAGGGGGAGCGGATGCTGGCAAGGCCAGGGGCACACGGTGACAGGCAGCACGGCCCTCTGGCACCGCTGCGTGGCACGGGGCAGGGCACGGGGCAGGGCACGGAGGTGCTGGGAGCTGCTCCGGCTCTGAGAGAGGACCTGGGGTTGTGAGGATAATTTTCTCTTGCTCACTGTCATGCATGGGACACGTTCCAGGCTGTGGCTGTCCCAGAGAGCCCTGGCGGTCACCAGCAGTGCTGCCGGTGTCCCCTCACCCTGCCGGGAAGGGAAGGTGTGGGGCAGACCCACAGGGCCGAGAGGGGACCGGAATTTGGATTTCAACAGATTCCCAGCCACCTCCACATCCTCGGTACCCATCTCCACCCCGCCTCAGCATCATCCTCCTCCCTTGCACGGGCACCCGGTGGGCAGAGGCTCCTCCTGAGGCACAAGGAGGGATAATTGGCACAGTGTGCGGGTGACCTGGGCCGTGTTTCACTCCTTGCTCCAGGCAGAGCAGCCATCCGGGAGCTACAAGCATTCAGTCGTTCACTGATGCTTTTCTTTGAAGCCCTCATTCATGCTCCAAGGTCTGTATTGATTGGGGACTCCAGGAAAGCATCTGCCCTTCTCTGCCTTCATCAATGACTTTCCCACATTAATCCACCTCTTCCCTTGATAACCACACTAATTACTCTCAGATAAGTTGACTCTGGCAGGGCACCAGAGGCTGGGAAGAGGAACCTGCTCCAGCCTGGCTGTGCCTTAAAGCTGCAGGTCTGTCCAGAGACGGGCCCCAGCGCTGGGGGGAACTGGCCATACTGGGAATGGGAGCACCACGGCATGGGGCTGACCAAGGGGCAGCACAGGAGCTGTGGGGGGGAGGGATGTGTGCTGCTGGGAGAGGTGTTTGCTTTCCATTTTTGAGGCTTTTGTACCTCCCAGGGAATCCCCGATGATTTTGCATGGATGATGATCCCGGACTGTGCCCCAGTGGGATGCACATCCACCCTCCCTGCCTGCATCTGCCCAGGCCTGGGGGCCCAGGGGCTTTCTCTCTTGTGCTGCAGGGTGTTTTAGACCACCACGGGAGGTTCACAGCCTCCAGCCTGGGGTGGTCTAGGCATGAGATGAGATCTTTTCCATGTCTCCATCTGGGTTTCCTTGAGGGGGAATAGGAGGGACGCAGTTCTTTGACCTCAGCCATGGTCAGGCTGAGCTGTGGCTCAGGAGCAGCCCTGCGAGAAAGAGCTGGATAGAGGGAATCCCACATCCAGTGAAGAAATTTTTCCTAAGATCCAATCTAAACCTCCTCTGGTGCAACTTGAGGCCCTGACCAGCA
>NW_008246054.1:2857035-2864328 GCF_000691975.1 Corvus brachyrhynchos
TGCCCGCCAGCTAGCGCCCCACGGCTGGGCTTCCCCAGCGGGTCCCCAGGGCGGTGGTGGCCCTGGCCCGGTCCTTGTCCCTGTCCCCACCATCCCCAGCGCCTCAGGGTTGGGGGGACAAAGCCAGAGCCAGGTGCAGGTGCAGGATTGGGGTCCCCTTTCCTCATTCTTTCAGGGCGAGGCAGTGCATAAGCCCCGAAGTGCAAACCAGTGTTGGGTTATTAATTAATTTAATAATAGAACTGTTAAGGTTGGAAAGGCCTCAAGGAGCATGGTTAACCAGCATCACCCTGTTCACCATGTCCCTTTTGGACGCTTCCCAGGCAGTCTGTCCCCGCTGGACACCACCCTGAGTGCAACAGGACGAGCCCAGAGGAAGATCCAAACCCTTTGGATGCCCAGCATGAGGGGCTCACCCCTGTCCCGTGAGCCACTGGCAACGACAACCAAACCTCGCCTGTCCCCTGCCGTGGCAGCCTGAAGCCTCCCCACTCCAAGCTGCTCCTGCAGCACATTCAGGCCCATCATTATATCTTTAAACCCCCCATCCCATCCTCTTTCTGCCTCGAAAACTGAACAAAGGCAGTGGCCGTCCCGTCTCTTGTCCCCCTTCCATTTTCCTCCCGCTGGCTGCCGAGAAAAGGGATTCAGCCGTGCCCAGTGCTTGTGAAAAGCCCCCGCCTGCCTTGTGTTTTATGAAGGAAAATCTCCTTGGGAGAGCAGCCAAACGTTCCCAGCCTCCTGCTGGGTGTTTCAGACGGGAGTGCTGGAGGATGCGAGGGCACGGCGGCCCCCGGGTGTGGGGGGAGCGTGGGGGGGACAGGGATGGGCTCTGCAAAACCACCACCAGATTGCAGGGGAAGACCAGACCAGGAGGTCACTGCGGGGCTTGCATGGCCAGAGGTGGCTCTGTCTCTGCTGCCTCGAGGGACGGAGGTTTGCTGTCGGGCTGGGGATGCTGAGATCCCGGCACATCCCCTGGGAATTATGCGGGAAGATGGGGCTGTGTGTGTGCTGTGACCTGGGCGCTGGCTGGGTGCTGGGTGCCATCCCTCTCCTCTCTGGAATCCCTCCATTATCCCCATCCTTTTCATCTCCTTTTCCTTTCTCTTTCCTCCCGCTCTTCTTCCCACACTCCCCCTCTCAGCACCTCTCCTGGACCACACATCCCCACGCACTGGAGACCTTTCAGACCCAGCGACTCTTTCAAAGGCATCCAAGAGGCCCCCGGGGCTCCAGCCCACCAAATCAAACTCAAATTTGCAGCTTATATGCAAACATGATGTGTGTGGACGCCGAGGCTCTGCTGGCACACACAGCGAGTAAACAGAAACACATGGCTGAGCCTGGAAGAGCAGCAGCCTCGGCTGAGAGCGGGGGTTTGGGGAGGGATTTCAACCAGCAGCACCCGAAGCGGGTGAGTCACGGGCACTGCCAGGCTCGGTTCCCACGCCCGTGGCCATGGCAAGGCTATTCTTGAGGGCTCAGAGAGAAAAACGGGGGGAAACGGAGGTTTCTGCTCTGCAGCTGAACCGAAAACCACAAGGACAAAGTCAGACAGGCTCAGACCCAAAGGGAGAATCTCTGCCATGTTTCCTTTTCTGGTTCGTTGTGCAAATGCTCTGTTCCACACGAAATTAAAACCTTCCTTTCTTTCTTGGGGGCCATTCAATATCCTTTAAAGGCTTTTTCTCTTTCGTTTGAGGCTGGGAGCAATTTCTCAGGGAAAATGCTGCTCACCAAAAGCACGTTTTGGATCTGAGGACGATGAGACAAAACATTTAGCAGCTCCAGAATTAAACTTGTTACTGGCAAGCCTTGGTGCAAAGCATTTCAGTGTTTTTATTGCTGCCATCCTGCCTCCTCTTTCCCTGTGAAGCTGCTGCCTCAGTTTGACCCACGCCAGCAGACAGCTTCACACATTTGCCGACTTTGAGCCTCTGATTTGTGAAACCAAAGAAACCTCTGCTCTTACACCGCTCAGCTCCCGCTAGCGTGGCTCTCCCACTCCACCTTCCTGTCGCCCGGAGATGCTGCTGCTCCTTGCTTTGTATTATAATTTTCTCATCTAAAGTTTCCTGAAATGTGGTTTTGACGCTTCAACAAAAGGCAAAAAAAAAAAAAAAAAAAAAAAAACTTCTGCCCCCCCAGTGCTCTCCCTGCTGCATCCCAGATGTTGCTGTGTGTCCCCCCGAGGTGGGGACCCAGCAGAAGGACATTCCCTGGAGAGCCTGCGCTATCCAGCAGTGGGATGTACGGATTTTTTTGCACAAGAGCACTCCCCCTTTCCTGAGTTTTCACCTCTCTGAAGCGGACAGGGTGAAGGAGGAAAAAATCCTCCTAGCAGCAGCTCCCCCTTTCCTCCCTGCTGCCTCTCCCTTCGGAGAGCGGTGCCGTGCGAGGTGCAGCTCCCAGCCCCAACATTCCCTCTCCTCGGGGTTTCCCAGCTGGGAAATCCTGGTGACCCCTTGGGGGAAAGCACCGGGAGCTGGGATGGGAGATCCCCATCAGAGAGCTCTCGGATGCCTTTCCAAGTGCAGGAGCAGCCACAGCGGGGTGTGCTTCCCCTTCCTAAGCCGGGAGCGAGGACAGGCAGCTCCGGCTCTTCCCAAGGAACGCTTTCCCGGCTCTTGGCCTCCTCCTCCTCCTCCTCCTCCTCGCCTCATGCCGTATATTTTGTCCCAAACCCTTTTGCACAACTCCCGAGGAGTCCTGGCAGTGCCAGCCCTGGGGACTGGGTTGTCTTTGGGGCAGGGGATGCTCCGTCCAGTATTAATAACAGATAATGAGGGCAGCTCCTGGAGCACAAGATAGTTACCCCTGCCACGCTGGGGGCTTCGGCACAGCTCTGCCTCCACCTGAGCAAACGGGATTTAGCCGGAGCAGCCGAGGAGAATGATCCCAGGAAAACCTCCCACGGACGCCAGAGGAGGGCAGAAGGAGGCAGAGGGACAGAGTCGCTCGGAGTCTCTTCTGATCAGCCCGTGTGTCCCAGCTCCGTGTCTGAGCTGCTGCCTGGCCCTGGGGACGTGCCTGGCCGGGTGTGACAGGCGGGTGGCGCTCGGTGTCGCATCGTGCCTTGGGCTGCACCCACAGCCCCCTCCTCCCGTGGCTCTTGGGGTACCCGGGCTCTGCCCAGCCCCTCCGTTCCAGGGGTGCCCTTGGGAAAGGGTTTTCCCACACCTCTGGTTCACAGCAGGGACAGAAGAAAAGGGAGATAAGGGCTTGCATGGGACGTCTCCCTTTCCCCTCCGCATCAAAGCCCTGAGTTTATCACCAGGTCCTGGCTGGGCGTGGGGCTCCTTTTAGCCAGGCTGTGAGGGGAAGGGGTCAGGTCTGTCTTACTTGGGGACTTGGCCAAAGTCTGGGGTTTAACCACTGAGCAGCCCTGTCAAAATTTCTCTGCCCCCCAGGTCCCCCTGAGCCTGGCCTGGGAGCTGCTGCCGGGGTCCTGCTGCCCTGAGGTGAGGGGTGAAGGGACAGGAGGGAACTGTGGCTGCACGTGAGGTTGTGGCTGGAAGTGAAGCTCTTTCCTCCCCATTCTAAGGTGGGATCGTGGGAAGACCTGGAGGCCTCCAGCTCCTGTGGCCCCTCTGGCAGCAGGGAGATGGATGGGTTCAGGATGGGGAGGAGGCAGCAGGGGGGAGCTCAGCCCCTTCAGGAGGAGGATGAAGCACAGCAGGAGGTTAGAAGTCAACATCTTTCCCTTTCCCAGCTCCTCCAGGTCAGAGGGAGCTTCCCAAGGTTATCAGCTGGGGTCAGGCACTGGGGGGAAGGCAGTGAGAGTTTGGGGGCTGGGGTGTCAGGGCAGGGGGTTCAGCCCCACTCAGGGACAGCCACCCCTGTGCCCAGTGGGACCGTGGGGACAGTTACCATGACAGGCACCCTCATCCCTGACCTGGGAAAAGGCTCACACACATTCATGGATGCAGAAACGCTGAAGCAGGGACCAAACCTCCCAGCTGGAGGGTGCAGCACAGCAGAGAACACTCCGGGGGCTCTGCTCAGTCTGTGCTCCAAGTGGGCTCTGAGCACGGTCCGTGGGGACCTGGTCCCGCTGTCCCAGTGCTGCACCAGTGCCATCGAGGTGCCCTGAGCCCTCTGCATCCTGCCCGAGCTCTGGGGAAGCTCTGCAGCCTCTTGGCTGGGTGGGTGTGAGATGAGCCCCAGACTCTGCTGCAGTTGCTGTTTTGATGTCATTAATGTGACAAGTTGGATTAATTAAGTGCTTTTGGAAGCGTTCCTGCCTTTCCCGGGGCTTTTACTTCAAAGGGAGGCAAACCAAGAGAGCATCTCCCTCCCCTGAAATGCCTCTGTGTGCCATGCCAAGGGTTTTTGGGAGCATCAAAACTCTTCCTACTACTAAATCTGAGGTCCAGCCCACAACAGCCATGGGAACAGGACTGGAGCTTGCCTGCTTCCCATGTGGGTGCTCCCCATTTCCCACTGGACTTGCTGTGCCCCCATCTCTGCCCCAACACCCCAGGGAGCAGCTTCTGTCTGGCACTTTCTCCCCTGGCTGTGACCTGTGAGTCTGGAAACTTCAGGAGAACGAAGTGGCTTTTTTTTAAAGTCCCCAAGAGGTGGAGAAGAAGTTTCACACTCCTGCTGGGTTTGTCCTCACAAGGTTTCGGAGTGTTTGGTAGCAAAGTACAGCTGTCACAGAGCTCCCCTCGCATCTGTTTCCTTTGCCTGTGTGTCTGGCAGAGCCCTTTGCCCCAGTTTGCTGATTTTGTGACCATGGCCTTCAAACCCCCTCTGGAGAGGACAGCAGCTGCGAGAGGAGCACTCACCTGCATTGGCAGAGAAGGGAAGTGTTTTAAAGCTGGGGGAAGTGCTGCTTTTTATACCAAAATAGCACCTGGTAGCATTGCCCCATGGCCACGGGGACTCAAGGAGCCTCCAGCCTCACCTGGCAACGGCAGAGAGAGGTGACAGTGGGGACAAGTGCCCGTGCTGCCCCTCAAGCACATCAGGGCTGATGTGTTCCCAACTTGCTGCTGTCCCCAATGCCCCAGGATGGACAAGGAGTGGGGAGATGCAAGAGCAGCCAGCTGATCCACATTGGCAGCTCGCTCCTGCCCGCACCAGGGCAGAGCTGGGTGTCATTGCAGGCTCCCTGGCATCCCTTCACCAGGCCCTGCCCACTGGCAGCGTCGTGGGGGTGATTGGGTATTAAAGGTGCAGCAAAGTAAAGAGCAGAAGTTGGAACAGGGAGTGCACAGCTCTCCCCTCCCTTCCCTGGGGAGTTCACTCCTTATCTAGCCCCACTCCCGTTTCCTTCTGGGATAAACCAGGAACGGGTGGATTGGGTTTCCTTCTCTTTGCAGTTGATGTGGCCAACCCAGACCACCCCACAGATGGGGAAGAGCTTCCCAGTGTGTCCGTGCTGGATCGAGAATCAGCTGCGCTCCGGGGCCACGCTGCCACGCCGGGAATGCTCTGGAAAGTTCACTTACCAGGGCCTCTTCATCGGAGGAAAAGTGGAGGCACTGGGGGTCCAATTACAATGTATTTAACATTTCTGAGCTCAGCGGGGCCTCGCTGTCTCACAACTGGGTCACGCAATCAGCCCGGAGCCGCAATGTCAAACTGGCTCCAGGATTAAGTGCGGTGAAACTGGAGCCCTGAGCTGGGAGGGGGAGACTTTTATCTGCCTGTGATTGCACAGTGGGAGCAGGGCTGGGATGAGCTCCCTGACCTGTGCAAAGGGCTCGGCCATGTGTGGCCAGAGGATGGCTCAGAGGGCTGATGGAGCATTGTGTGGCACTGTGTCCTCACGTCTGTTTTCTGGGAGCTGACCCTTTTTTGCAGAGCTTTTGATGATGTCCCTGAGGGACAGCCTGGTGCTGCTGGGTGGTCTGGCCTAGCACTGGTGGGTGAAAAGGTCTCCACTTGCAAAGCCTCAAAATAAGTGGTTATTACAGCTCCTTTTTGCAAGAAAGGTCACAAATGTTGGATCTGCCCGACACTGGCTGAACTGGCACCCACTGTCCTTGTCTTTCCCATCTCCCCAAAGCCCTGCTCATGTTTATTGTCCCCACTGCAGTAATGTCTGTGTGTGGAGTTTCCTGTGCTGAAGCTGCTGGGGGAGACCTGGGTTTGTTTGTGGAGGGATTTCTGACTCCTGACTCTCCCACAACAGAAAAATGAAACAAAACTGAAGAGCTGAAGTGTCATGTCACCCCAAGAAAAGGAGAGTGAAACACCCATCGTGTTCTGGGTCGATCAGCATTTACTTTACACTTCGGAATACTGAAAAGTTGGAGCAGCATCATTTCCCAGCAGGGATGAGAGGTGGTGACTCTGAAAGGCACCAACTTGCCCTGGCTGGGCCATTTCCTTCAATGTGTGTGTCCGTGATGGTCTGCACGGCCTGGGGCAGCAGTTTCTGCTCTCACAGAAACCCCACCTTCCTCTGCTTGGCGTTTTGGGAAGCCCAGCCTGTGCCGTGGGGGAGTAAGTGCTAGGAAGGGATTTTGAGAGTGTCTTTCCAGCTGTGCAGGGAAAGCAAAACCCTCGAGCTTTGATCAACCTGGCTCCGGCTGTGAGAGATCAACCTGCAATTTGGGGGAAGTGCAAGTGGGAAAACAACTGTATTTCCTTGCTCGGAGAGGGAAAAAAAAGGGTTGGAATCAAAGACTCGGCTTTGCTGGGCTTTGCTTTGTTCCGTGGCTCTGCTTTCCCTCCCGAGCTATCAGATGCTGTCCCCTGAGGCTGCTGGCAGCTGTGCCGGCTCAGGGGGCACCGTGTGACCATTGTGTCTGCACAGATGGACACACGGACGGACAGACAGACAGAGCGGCCGCGGGCTCAGCGCTCCCGGGGCAGCCCCAAGCCCAGCCTCGGGCTGCGGGAGAGGGATTTCGCATCCTTTCCAGCACAGTCCCAGGGGTCAAGAACTGCGGGGAAGCGTGAGCCGTTGTAGTAGGAAAACAGGAAGCGCTGGTGGCAGGAATTCGTGTTATTTAGCGTTTCACGTGGCAGGGAGGTGTGGGGCCGGGGATCACCCTGCTGGAGGCTCGAGCAGCCACACGCTGCGTGTCCGTGTCCTTCCCGCTGTAGCTCTCGGGTGACACGGGGTGTGCCATCACCCCTGACTTCCCTCCATCCATCTCCACGGGGGTCAGGGCACTCTGGATGCCACCAGGGAATGGGTTAGGATGCTGCCGTGATGGCTGGATCCAGCAGGACAGCCCGTGTTACCTGTGCTCAAATACCTGCAAAAATCTGCCCAAAAACATCCGCCAAAAATGCCGAGCGGCCCTTGAATAAACCTCGCTTGTGTTCCCG
>NW_008246054.1:2864382-2864678 GCF_000691975.1 Corvus brachyrhynchos
CTGGAGAGCCTGGGAGCCCTTGGAAACTCGGGATTTCTGTAAAGAGAGAGAGGCAGCTGGGAAGGGGGAATGGACAGTTGGTAAGGAAGGGTTCTGTCCATCTCCACGTTGTATCACAAGTGCTTGTTCTGGCTCATGGGGACTGCAGCTTCTTGTGCCAGATCCAGGTGAGCTGGAAAGGGCTGTGCAGGACCTTTAGGGGCTCCTGGTTGTGACCTGCACCCTCCCCATGTGCACACACGGGCACACGCACCCGCACCCCGCTCCCCGCCCCGCTCGCCCCGGGTCCCGGTTCC
>NW_008246054.1:2864694-2866474 GCF_000691975.1 Corvus brachyrhynchos
GTTTCCTCCCCGGGGCAGCCGCAGCGGGCGGGATCGGTGATTTATTAATGAAGCGGAGGGACTGTGCTGCTGGGGCGTGCCAGGCGGAAATGTCGTCTCCGAGAGATTGGATACCCCTCTGGCCTGCTTCCCTTCGCAGCCTTCAAACGGCCGCGGCTCCCAGAAGCACCATATCCTTTTCCTCCCCCTGCCAACTCCCTCCCTCCCTCCCTCCCTGGCTGCAGTTTGGTGTCTGATCATTTTTTTTTTTTTGTTACAGGATCATTTTTTGGTTGTTTGGCTGCTGCAAGATCCATAATTGGTTCGATATAATTGATGGAGGTAGTAGATATTGCATTCCAGTTGTTCTAGGAATAAAGCTGTGTTTAACTCGGAGGAACTCCAAAAGTAAACAGCCAGGGAAGGACTGGCCTGGGGAGGAATTGCTTGTGGGCTGAAACCTTTCCTGGGAAAACTGCAGCCCAGAGCAAATATTTATGGCTGATCCATAAACACCCGTGCAGGAGGTTTAATAGCAGGAGCCATGGGCCATCCACGTCCTGCTGACACCAGGGGGATCTGGGCTGGGAACACCAGGACCTGTCTGCAAGGTGCTGACAATCACAGAATCCCAGAATGGTTTGGGTTGGAAGAACCTTAAATCTCATCCATTCCACCCCTTGCCATGGGCAGGGACACTTTCCACTATCCCAGGTTGCTCCAAACCCCGTCCAACCTGGCCTTGGACACTTCCAGGGATGGGCAACCAGTGCCAGGGCCTGCCCTCCCTCACAGGAAAGAATTTCTTCCTCATATTTAACCCAAATCTCTCCTGTTTTAGTTTGACACCATTCCCCCTTGCCCTATCTCTGCCTGCCTGTGATTCCAGGCATGGAAAGCTGGTGGCCAGCAGCACTGCAGAGTGTCCAGGTGTAACCCTGGGCCACGGAGCGTGGCAGGAATGTGTGTGCTCCCTCACGCACTCATGCAGCTCCTGCATCCCGTGGCTGCTCCTGCCCACCCCTGTCAGCACAAACTGCTTCCAGGAAATGGTCTGGGAGAGGAAACAAGCACTAATGAAGAATCCCTTGGTGAAAAATGTGTTTCTACAGCCGTTAGATTATTCTGTCCTTGAGAGGCAGGGGAGGAGATAACGAAACAGCCTCACTGCATTCCAGCCTTGGCTTTGGGGACACTGGTGCTGTGCTGTCCAAGGGCCCTCTCTGGGGCTGCCACATCTCCCCCTTGTTCCTGGCAAGCCCCCCCCTTGCCCCACACTGCTGTGGGGGTGAAAACATCGGGGGGACAGCACCCAAAGAGCCAAACCCAGAGCCCTCTTTTGAGAAGGGACCTGGGGAAAAATACAGCCTAATTCAAGGGGTGGAAGTGCTCCCTGCTGTCAGATCAGAAGGGTTCTTGTGGGGCTTGTGCCAGGGACAGCAGTGCCTGGGGGTTACCCCTGGCTGGCTCAGTGGGTACCACATAGGGACAGGCAAGGAGCAGGGACTGTCACAGCCATGAAATGTCCTGTGAGCACCTTCCAGGATGGGCTCGGCCATCTAGTGAGGCTGGAGGGGAACTGTGCCGTCCCAGACAGCCTGAGGAGCGTGTGGAACACTGGGTCTGCTGGCTCTGGGGCTGCCCTGACTTCCTGAGTGGGTTGCTTTCCGTGATATCCCGACAGCCTTTCATCTCCTGCACTCGGGAGTGACTCAGGCCAGGAAACTGGGGGACGTGGCCGTTCAATTCCATGTCGGGATGCCTTGCATGTCCTCCCCTGCCAGCTCCCAGCCCAGGGCTG
>NW_008246054.1:2867256-2867601 GCF_000691975.1 Corvus brachyrhynchos
ACGTGGCCTTTCAATTCCATGTCGGTATGCCTTGCATGTCCTCCCATGACAGCTCCCAGCCCAGGGCTGCCGATCGCTCCGCACCCCGGGGCGCTGGAGCACCCACATCCCCACGGATCCTGCGGCGCCGTGGGCAGCGCGGCCGCTCGGCATCCCGTGGGCGGCCAGCAGCAGTGACATTCCTTTGGAGATGGGACGTTTGTGCTCAGGAAGGCCTGAAAAAAGCCAGGGACAAAGGGGGGAAGGGAAGCGTGGGCGGCCAGCAGCAGTGACATTCCTTTGGAGATGGGACGTTTGTGCTCAGGAAGGCCTGAAAAAAGCCAGGGACAAAGGGGGGAAGGGAAG
>NW_008246054.1:2867611-2877584 GCF_000691975.1 Corvus brachyrhynchos
GCTGCGCCCCGGCCAGGGGGATGGAGCCCAGAGCTCTTCCCCGGGGGTGCCCAGCATCGGCGGGCACCGCTGAGGGAGAGTTGTGCCAGCACATCCTAAATTTCCTCAGCCAAAGCCCAGCAGCCACGTGGGCTTCTCCCATGGGGTGGCATCAGTGCCTTGTACCCAAACCAGTTTGTTCCAGCAGGTGGGAAACTGGGGAGACAGCTTCAAACAGCTTGGGGAACCCCAAACCAGCCTCTTTCCACCATTTCCTCACTCTGTTAGTCCGTTTGAATCGGATAATTCCTCTGATTTGGCTCCTCAGCTAGTGAGGGAAGCTGTGGGGTGGCAGCAGGGGTGGGAAAAGGCAGGGAATTGCACGTGGTGGCCGTGGGAGCCTGGGGCAGGGGGCACAGCAGCCTGGCCGGGCAGGGAGCCAGGAGAAGATGCAGCCCCACTGCAGGGAGGGGATCCCCCAGCACAGCTCTAGCTCAGGGTGCAGGGCCATTGTGTGCTCTCCCCTCGAATGGGAAGTGAAAGAGGAGCAGTAAAAGGATGTTTGGCTTAACCCTGTCTGCTTTGGAGTGTCCTGTGGTGAAGTGTTGCTTTACAGCTTCTTCCAGAGCCTGCCCCGCTCTGGATGCCAGCAATGCACCTGGGACTGCACCAGGAACAAAGGAATCTGTTTGCCCTCCCTCCAGGGGTGGAAGAATTGCACCAATATTTTCGGTTGGAAGGACTAGATTTTCCACCGTGAAAAAAAAATAAAAGTGGTTTTCTTTGTGCTAATAATATTTAGCACTTCTCGAGCCAAAACCAGCCCCAGAGGCGTTGGCTGGACTGAGCTCTGGCTTGTTCCTGCTCAGGGGTGCACAGTCTGGTGTCACAGTGCTCTCAGTGGGATGGCAATGAGGATTTCTCCTGCCCATGTGCTCAGAGCTGTGCACAAACCCCAGGTCCTGCCGTGGAGACCCGAAGGAAGGAGTTTATACAGCACAACAAGCACGACAGGAATCTGGTTTATCAGCAGAGCTGATCGAGCTCTGCCAGGCTGTCCTGGTGTTTAAGGTGCATTTCAGCTTCTTTCAAGCACGGGGGTTTTGCAGCTCCCTTGTCAGCCAGGTTGGTGTTTGAGCTCCTTTGGCAGGGATTTCAGGGGGCTCCTTTTTGGAGGGCTGTAGCCAGGCCCTGTTCTCAGGCAGTGAAAACACCATTGCTGGAGAATCCGCTTTTCTTTTCAGATTCTTTTTTGATTATTTGCAGCCACAGAGGCTTCCACAGCCACTCACAGATTTGAAAATGTGGGTGGTGGGTTTTCAGTGACTTTTAGATGCCAGAGAGGTGCCAGGATTCAGATCTGAAATGGAGGCACTCCTGGGGCACAAACACCCCTAATCCCACTGCCCCAGAGATGGGCTCTGATTTCTTTCACTGCTCCCACATCCTGGATGGAACCACCTCTCTCCGAGCTGGTGGCAGCTCCCTGTGATGGAAATGTCACAGCAGCTGGCTGCAGACCTGCCCCAGCCTCTGAGCTGAACAGTTCTGCACTAATAACAGACTTTTCTAGGGCCAAGTTCCTAAAGTCCAGCAAAAACAGGGCTTTGTCATGGAAATGCTGAGATGACATTAATGGCAGTGTCCTGAACACAACTCTAATTAAAGAGAGGAAGGAGAACTGAAGCAGGATGTCCTGTTTGGCTGCCCAGGATGGAAAGCCTGTCACAAATAAAGTGCATTCTCGTGCTTTGTCTCCGTCCCTCTGCACGAGGCTTTCCCAGATTCTGCAAACGCTCGCTTTCTTATCTCTCCTGGATTCTTGTTTCTTTTCTTTTGAAAGAGCTCCTCACGAGGATGTTTTTTCTCTCTGCCCACCGAGCTCTCCAACTCACCCGCCAAATAAATGTCATCTCCAACACAGAGTGAATGTGCTTTTTATCCCTTGAACAAAATCACTCGGGCACGATTGGCTCCGTGCAAAGAAACTTTCCTGTTAACGTTGCAGAACAAGCTCAAGCAGGGACAGGCAAATCAGAGCTGGGAGTAAGATGGCAAATGTTTCCTTTGGAAAACAGGCTTTCCAGAGAATTAGCCCGGGATATGTCACAACCAATCTCTGAGCTGCTTCCTACGATAGAAAAATAAATCAAAATCAAAACAGAGTCAAAAAAAAAAAAAAAAGAAAAGAAAAGAAAAGGAGTTCAGAAGAAACAGGCCAGTGATTTCGCTCACTGGGTGCCACAGGAATCCTGATCCAACCCATTTTTGTGCTCCTACAGAACCTGCTGAGTGCTGCTGGCTTTGTATCTGGGACTCATCTCAGCAAAGCTCAGGTTTAAGCTCTGAGCTCAAAGCCGTGTCCCAGCAGCGCTGTCCTGCAAATCCAGCATTAAGAACCTGGTGTGTTTATGAAAAATAAGACGATCCGACCTGAACTGCTCCTTTGTGCAGCAGGAGGAAGCGGGCACGTGATGAGGTCCCGCTCCAATGGCTCCGTTTCTCGGGCTGATCCAGATGTTATCGCTCCTGCAGGGACATTGGGGCTGCCCTGCCCGTTTCCTCGGAGCGCAGACCCTCTCTGGGCTGCTGCCAGGGAAGCAGCAGCTCCAGGGCTGCTCTGCAGCCTGGATTTCCATGAATAAAACAGCTGAAGGCTCCCCACTGGGCTAGCACAGCCTGCAGCAGCATCCCTGAGCCCTGCATCCTCCCGGAGCAGGAGGAGAGTGATCTTCTGCTGTAAATTAAAGTTGGGTCATTCCCAGGGTTTCTTCTAGACAAGTTTATCCTCTTTGTTGAGGCACTCAGGGGACACTTGGGGCAGAAATCCCAATGTCTGCTCAGCCCTTTTTGGGACTGGTTCTGCTGCTTCTGGTGGGCACATCAAGGGCTGGGGAGGGAATGAGCCTATTCCAGCCCCCCACGGAACTTGGCAGCCCCGCAGGTGATGGGGGGCTCGGGGTTCCATCTCTGCCACTATCCCTGGCCTTGCACAAGCACTCAGAACCCTGTCACAATCTGTCCCACCTCGGGAAGAGCCTGCCTGGTCCCACCACTGCAGGGCTTGTCCCCCGAGCCTGGCCTGGAATCCCAAACCCAGCGCCGCGACTCTGCTAAAGCCTGAGGGGAACAAAACCCCTCGTGGTACCCAGCCCCACACACCCAGCTGGGCTCTCCTGGACTTTGTGCCTTTCCACTGCTGCTCTGCAGCTCCTGCTGGGAGGGTGCATTCCTGAGGAGCTGTGTGCACATGTCCTGCCCGGCTGGCACGGCCCCGGAGCCTGTCCCCAGCCCGGCAGCACCGCGGGGAGCTGCTGCTGTCACGGGGACTGGGGGAAAGTTTAGGCTCCTCATTTTTGCAGGTTAATGAATTACCTTTATGCACCGAGGTGGGAGGTGCAGTCTGTGCACACTCCATGCTGGGAGCTCAAGAGGAACAGGAATAAGGACAGAAATCCACGGGGCTGGCAAGTTGCCACGAGTTTGGTGTAATCCTCCCTTTCTCCACACACCTCTCCCGCTGCTATTCTGCTCCCATCCCGGGCTGGATGTGGGGATGGGCTCCCAGCTGGGCTCCCTTGATGTAACAGACCCATAAGAAGGACCTGAAAGCTCACTCAAGCTTCAGCTGGGGGGGGGAGGTTGGTCAGGAAGTTTTGGTAGTAAAGGGTAAAACCGTGTGCGGAGCTGGAAACAGGGTGAGGGAGCGTAGCTGCTGCACGGGGCTGGAGGTGACACCATTTCCTCAGACACTGAGTCATCCCAGCGCTGCCAGATGCACCCTTGCCCAGTGCCAGGCTCTGCAGACGTCTGACCTTAGCAGAAGTGATGCCTTACCCCTTTGGGACCGATTGTGTTTGTCCCTCTGGGTCTCTGTTGGCTCTGGTTTGTCCCTCCGAGTGCTGGTGGGGGCATCCCTCCAGCTGCACTCACTGAGGACGGACAGCTTCGGAGAAGAAAAGTGGAAACCTGCCAAAATATATTTGGAGACCCACAGCTTTAGCACTGAGAGGTGATTTCATCCCAGCTCAGCTGGGATGTGTCTGTGATGTGCCGTCAGGAGGGTCACCAGCTCCGCTGAGCCCCTGGGTAGGCGGCAAAGCTGCTGAGATAAAGCCAGGAGAGAGGCAAAGAGAGAGCACAAAGTGATCGATTTAACCACGAGGCCACATCCGTCCTTCCTGCAGTGATCACAGAGCAGCTCCTCCCGGGAGAAATTTGGCCCACTTTGTCTGATTAGTTTCTCTCCTGCCAACACTCGCTGACATTTGCTGCTGACGCTGCCCAGCCGCGGCTTCACGCTCCGAGCAAATATTTTCCTTGGATGGGAGGAAAACTGCTCCGAGGAGCTCGTGTGAGTGTGTGGGAACCCAAAGTGGAGCTGGATCCCCTGTGCTCCCTCAGGGGCCTGGGCATTACCTGCAGGCCTGGAGGGAAGTGATGCTCTGGCTGCAGGATGCAGGATGGGAGCTGCTGGCCTGGGCTCTGGCTGGGGGCAGAAACCCCTCAGGCAGGTTTGTGCCTGGGGTTTGGCACAGGTCTGCCTGATGTGTAGAAAGGAGGGAAGGGTGATGAGTCCCTCTTTTCCCAGGATTGCTCTGACAAGAGCTGGGAACCATGGGGGAGTCCCAGCCTGTGGCACTCACCTTCATCCTGAAGTGCTTAACTCCCTTGGAGATGCTCAAATATCCTCACAAGGCTCAACCTCCGTGTTCTCCAGCTCTGGAAGCTTGTCATGGAAATGTGGCTTGAATGGGGGGGAGAAAGAAATACAGAGACAAATACTCTGTGGATATTTAAGGCCCACTAAATGGAGAGTAGTGTTGAGGACTGAGATGGTTTGGGTGAGACCACACAGATGAGACCACACAGATAATGTTTTGACACTTAGTCAAGCTCCTGAGACCTCAGTGCACATCCTCTTCCCAGAGAAGCTGGGAGAAGGGTTTGTAAAGGGACCAAAATGGGGCCAGTGTGAGGTGCTGGCCACGTAACAGGCCGAGTCAACGCCCTGCCTGCTTGCACACACAGCTATAAATGAGATTTTGGGGGAGCAAGGCAAGGGGATCCTCTAAATCCCATCCACCGAGTCTCATCCGCCCCACCAGCCTGGGCAGTGCTGGGGAGGGACCAGGAGAAAAACGGCAGATATTTTTCAGAAACACCCAGGGACTGTCTCTGGTGGGCAGGAACTGCTGACAGGTTTGGGTGCCGCCCTTCACCTGGGATAAGTAAGAGGGGAGCAGCCGGAGCCGCGTCCGCAGTGGCTGAAGGACGGCGCGAGCGGCCCCGGGAGCCCTTTGTCAGGAAAAAGCCTTTATGACTATATTTGTGCAGGCAGCTCTGAAGGCTCAGACCTTTATTCTTTCAGGCTTTTAAACGAAAGGTCATTTTTCTCTTCCCTTCCAGAGGGGAGGGGGGAAGAAAAAAAAAAAAAAAAGAGAGAGAAAAAAGTGAATTCCTCTTGACGCAGATCCCCTTCCCCTCTGGATGGGAGCTCAATTGTTCTCGCAAGCAAACTCCAAATCTGCCCCTCGCATTCACTTCCTTTTTCCTGCCCGAAAGGAAACAGAGATTTTGGACTGTGTGAACTGGTCCTTTATTTAAGGACACAAGAAAATAGCTAAATGCTAATTCAGTGTGGATCTATGCACTTTAGCATGCGGCCGGCAGAACAAAAGAAAGAGAAACATGTCCCCGCCCTTCCCAGTTGAATTGTAAACTGCCCACTGGTTTGAGTATAATGGGTATTTATGAAAGTTATCCTAAAACATTTACTCGAGTCCAATGCAAACCCAGACCCCTCAGCCAGGAAGTTTTTAGCTACCAAAAATAATCACCAGGCCCTGGCTAATATTTTTAACGACCGTGCGTTCTTGGGAATTTCCTCTTCCCTCCATGGAGATAAGTGATTAAACAAAATAGAGGCAGTGGCCATTTTGATAGACTGCGACGTGTCAGAGAGGAGAAATATCAACAGTTCTTTCTTTTTTTTTTGAATCTTTTTCCTAAGCCCTGACTTCTGCATTCACTGTCTGGCTTTTAGGCTGAATTCCACTTCTCTGTTACGCTGCTGAAATCCAGCGAAGTCAGCAGAAAAGCCATGAAAGTTTCCTGGGTAGGACTTTTAAGCCAAGGTATTAAATCCACTAATGGGAGACACTTATCTCTTACACGCCTTGTTAATCTCACAGAAAGGACACGGAGCTCTATTCAGCCGGGTGTTATTTGGCTGGATCATTTCTGTGGAACACCATTAGTGCAACGTCCTGTCCATCCTTCAGGTCTTCCCCATGGAGACCTCCTCTGGACGTTGTCCCACGCAACGAGATCAGAACCAGCCCTTGGAGTGCATTTTTTTCCCATGCACAGCGTTTTTTTCGAGGTAGAAAATTTTAATCAGTTGCAGGTGTTTTGTCCTGCCACTGGGAAGATTTAAAATGTCCATTTTTGTTGTCCACAGTGACCAGTTAAGAGCTGCTGGGAGACAGATTGCTGGCTGCAGGCAGGGAAGAGGAGGAGGAGGGCTCAGCCCTCAGGGCTCTGCTGAGGATGGAATAGCCCAGAAGTCGTCTTTACAAGGACATGGAGTGACAGGATAAGGAGAAATAGCTTTAAACTTTAAGCTTTAAAGCTTTAAAGGGGAGATTTTGATTAGATATTGGGAAGGAATTGTTCCCTGTGAGGGTGGGCAGGCCCTGGCACAGGGTGCCCAGAGCAGCTGTGGCTGCCCCTGGATCCCTGGCAGTGCCCAAGGCCAGGTTGGATGGGGCTTGGAGCCACCTGGGACAGTGGAAGGTGTCCCTGCCCATGGCAGAGGGTGGAATTGGATTTTCTTTAAGCTCCTTTCCAACCCAAATCAGTCTGGGATTTCATGAAATAAAGGGCAGGTCTGTGGGAGTCATTACCTGATTGATCATTTGGTGTTACTTTCGGCAGAGAATTCAAAATGCGCGTTTTGGATCTTTGCTGAGAGCAAGACTCTGCATTTAGGATTTGGACGCTGTTGTCAAAGTAAAAATAAAAGAATGATTGTGAATGCATCCACAGAGATGTCCCTGGTGCAAGAAAGGGGCAGCTGGATTAACAGAGTGTAATTTTTGCAGTGGAAAACCTTTTCCCATCTTTCTGCGGTGGTGGGAGCTGGCTCCAAGGCCGACACCAGGGGTGTGCAAGGACCACATCTCCGCACACCTCAGGGAAATTGGGGGGAATTGGCAGGACTCTCAGCCCAGCAACAAACCCAGGTGCCTGTTTCGGTCTGTGATAATTTTTCTCCACAGGGATTTGCAACAGGAGAGTTTTGCAGGCCGTTCTACAGGCTGAGACACCGAACCCCTGCAGTGCAGAGCTGACCCGTCCTGTGTGTCTTTCCATTGCACACGGGTTCCTCGAAGATAGAGCCTTGCTCAAATATTTTCTGAGTGCCTGAATCCTCTCAGCAGCCAGGGGAGTATCTGTGAGCGATACAAGCAGCTCCCCCAGGACAGCACTGAAACCTTATCTGGCCCCAAAGGGCAGATAACGGAGCCCTTTACTGTGCTGGCTTAGCCAAAGGGAGGCTCTGGGCTTTTTCCCACCTCTGTCCTCCCTGCAATCACAGCAGCAGCAGCAGCAGCAGCAGCAAGGCACGGCAACATCCCCACCTTGGGGACCCCGGGGTCCCAGTGCTGCAGAGCGGGAGAGTTCCTCCCCCAGCCTTTGCTGCCCGTGTTCAAGACACCAACTCGCACAATATTAAATCTCTGCTCCCTGTCTCCCTCACTTTCTCCCCTTCTCTTCTCAGGCTTTCCTTGAACTCTGTGTCAGGGGTGAGAGGGGAGGTTGAGCCCTTAGTCTGGCTCAGATGAAGCCCCCCAAGGGCTGTGTGTCACTCTGCCCGCCTTGGTCCTGCAGGAGCTGCCCACATTGGGTCCTACCAGAGCTGCCCCAAGACGCTGCTGAAGCACCCACACCTGCACCCCCGGCTGTAAAAAGGGATTAGGACCAACTCCTTGTGCAATGTGATGTCAAATATCTAATTAGCAGTTTGCTAGCAATTAGCTTTTGCTGTTAACGAGCAGCTATTTGTAACAACGGGAGGGAGAGGAGGCCTTAGGGAGGCCTTGGAAAATGTCTTTATTGCAGAAGTGGAGACTTCCAGGAGGAACGAGAGACCCACACAAAGAGAGTGGCTGCTCTGCTCTGGGGGGTCCCGCTGCCACCATGGGCTGCACAGGAGGTCACCTTGGGGTGGGCTGGGGAGCTGCCAGGGCACTGCAGCCTCAGTGGAGATGCCAGCAGGAGGTTTTGGGGACAACATGAGGTGCAGGCAGAGGTGTGGGCACAGCTGGCATGGCCGGGTGTGTGGCACCAACACCCTCTGGCTCCCTCCCTCCTTCCCTCCCTCTCGCACCATAACTGAGCCTTGGCTGCCTCCCAGGTTTTCCCCCAGCACCAACTTCCCTGGGAGGACAAAATGAAGCGTCACAATTTCAGATTTAGACCCCTCCATTCATCTGGCCCCTGCTGACCGCTTCCCGCTGCAGCAGCCGCTGCTCAGGGCTCCAAACCCTGGGTAAACAGGAAGCGTTTTCCACACATCCCATTTCACTCCCGCGGCTCTCCTGTGGTCCCACTCCGTGCCTGGCTCTGTGTGTGCCCAGAGGTGCGGGCGGGTGATGTCCCCGTTGTGCCCTGTGACCTGCATCCATCCCAGGACAGATGGCACAGGGCCAGGCAGGGCTTGTTGAGGCTGATAAAATTTGGGTGCAGAGTTTTGGGGAGAGTTCTGGAGCTGTTGTGCATTGCAGGGCTGAGCCTGTGTGTGTGCTGATGGTGAGGAGAGCTCTCAGCCCTGCAGCTGAGATCCCTCATCCCACAGGTGGCACACGCCATCTGTGTGACCCCCTGTGCCTTTCCACAGGGAGCTGCTGCTTAAACCCCACCACTGAGAGGAAAAGGGGGAGATTGAGCCTCCCTGCAGCTCATGTGAGCACCCAGGCACACGTTTTTGCCTCGGGGAGGTTGCCCTGGACAGCTGTGCTCACAGATTCCCTGAGCTGGGAATGCCTGCGCACTGGGGACGCTCACACACGGGGTGCACCATCACCTGGTGCTGGGGAGGATGATGGGCAGCCTCTAAAACCCTTTCTGCCAAGGAAAACAAGAGGGGGCTTTCTTTAGCCATGCATTTATATAAATAAACACAGGAATATTTCGCAGCTCCCGGGGGATTTGCCCAGAGCACTGCTCTGCTGAATCAGGGTGGGAGTAATTCCGTGCTCCCCGTGAGCCTGCGCAGGAGCTGCCGGCACGAGCTGGGGACACGGCTCTGCTCCAGGGGAGCCCCAGGTGGCACGTGGCCCTAAATCCGTGCCAGCAGAACCCACAGGCTGCTGTGGGGTCTGGAGAGTTGAAAAATAATTGCCACTGCCACAGCCCTCGTGCTCCAAGATGCCTCTGTTTTCAGCCTGGATTGAAGTACCAAAATCCCATTAAAAACTGTATTGTTCCTGCTTTGGTCGCCCAGAACTGAGGTCACACACACAGAGAGATTAAATTTGAAATCCAATCAGTTTTGCACCAGAATGGGTTTGAAAATTAGGGCATCCAGGGCAATTGTTTCCACGCTTCTCTGCTGCCTGGCTCTGAAGAGAGCACCTTTGTCAGGTGATGTCCTGCAGGTTTAGTGGCCCAAACCATGCACCTCTCTCTTTCCCAGCACAGGCACGGTGTGACAGGGGTGACAATAACCTGACTGAGCACAGTCTTGTAACCCAAATTTCAGTGGGTCACAAATACCCCAGAAGGTGCTCCACTGGTGGTCAACGTCAACATGGCCCCTCTTGAGGAGATGGCCACCAGCCCTGCCCTGCTTGGCACAGGTCCCTGGCGCTGTGGGGGTCCCCAGTGTCCCCCTTTGAGGGGGAATGAGAGGTGGCTGCAGTGGGAGCTGCCAAAAGGTGCCCCGGTGAGGCGGGAGGGTGGCGGGGCCCACCCATCTCAGGCCTGG
>NW_008246054.1:2882657-2888575 GCF_000691975.1 Corvus brachyrhynchos
GATGGGATGGGATGGGATGGGATGGGATGGGATGGGATGGGAAGCTGGCACTGCGGGCATTAGAAGCGCATCCTTGCGAGCTCTGAGTGGGTTTTGCCCCTCCCTCGTGCTGGTGGGAGCCTTGGGGACGGTCGAACAGCCAGCACGGAGTGAACAGGGGTGTAAAGCATCCCTTGGAGCACGCAGGGGTGTGTGAGGCAGCCTCCACCTGCTCCCGGCGAGGCTGGATCCGCTGCCAGCCACGTGCTGAGCTGAGTCTCCAGCTCGGCTTTGCTCTGAGCAGAGCCCGGCCTCCAGCGCTGTTATTTTTAAGTCACCCCACTGGCACTCGGGCTGTTTTCGCGGGGAGGAGAAGCCAGCGGGTAAATTTTACCTCCTGTGCATGCAGAGGCTGTAAACACTTGCACGAATTCCTGTGAGATAGCTGGAAATTCTTAGCTAATCTCTTTTCTTTCTGTAACTCCCTCCCTTTTCCCTCTGCCTCTTCTCTGGATACCTCTGAGACATCCCCATCCTCCCCCCTGTTCTCCCAGCCCTCTGCTCTCCTCACTGCGCTGCCCAACTCATCCCCAGCCCCGGGTGGGATATGGGGCAGGACAGGGATGTGGGCAGGGACTGTCCTGGCTGTCCCACCAAGGCTTGTCCTGACTGCCAGCCGAGCCTGGGTCGGGCTGGGTGGGCACACCAGGAGCTCAGCAGAGCCTCCCAGATTTATAACCACGGAGCTGGGTGATTTTCATGCTGTTTTCCTGTGGGTCTCGCTGTCCTGATCTGTGATGTTGCACAGCGTAGGCAGGAGGCTTTCCAGGGTGTTTTGGGATAAAGGAATAGCTGGGATGCCCAGGCACTGTCTGGCTGTGCAGGAATATGGAGCAGAACCACGCCAGTGAAGGGCTCTCGGTGGAAATAATGCAGCACATTTTTTCCCAGGGTGCAACATTTATGGAATCAACTCACTGAGCAGAGGCTCAAATACAGAAAGAAACAACAAGGCTTTGTCAGTGATTAAATTAATTTCAAGCTGGATTGGGAAGGTCTGGCAGTGCTTGGGAGGCTGTGGAAGGCCGTTGTGGCTGGAGCTGGAGCATCCTCAAAAATCCACCTCTGGGCAGCAGTGGAAAACACGGATCTGCCCCGGCAGATTCTCACTGTTCTTCCCTGTGATCTGCCGATGGAGCTACTCCCCCCTCTCTGCCGTTCCACTACCAGCTCTCCCAAGTTTCCCTGGAGGTAAGGAAGCGAAATTGAATCTGGTCCGGAGGCTCATCTGAGCCCTTTCCCAGGCTCTGCTGCTGCAGATGGGGCTGGCCCGGGGTAGGCAGATTTACAAACTGCAACAAATTGGGGTAAACGAGCCCGCCCCACAGTCCCAGCAGCAGCAGGAGGGCTGGGAGAAACACCGGGGAAGAGGTCCCAGACCAGACAGGGAAACAAAAGTGTCTCTGCAAGGAGAAGGGGGGGGATCAGAACTGTTCTTTCCTCTCTCCCAAAGTGAGCCCCCGGATCCCCGTCCTGCCCACAACCTAGGGCAGGTTCCTGGAGCTGGAGATTTTCTCCTGGAAGAGGAAGATAATCAGAGAAAAAATTCCTTGTGTGAAAGGCTCTCTGCTGAGCTGTTCCCTGGAATGGGGAAGGGGCTGAGCCGTCCCACAGCTCCCAGCTATCCCACCACACTTCCCACCCACATTTCCCACTGGGAAAGTGGGATGGGGGACCACTGCAAATGTTTTGGCAGGGAAATTTCACAGAAAGCCACAAAATTCAGTTTATTCCTAGGTGGGATGAATCATTTCCCCGTTTTTACACTGCAGCCATTGCTGCCTCCTCTACATGTAAATAAAAATTCAAGTGTGCATGTAAGGGAAAATAAAGCTGGCTATGGGATGGTGCCCTGTTCCTGCATTTGCTTTTGCACAGCTCCAGCTCCACTGCTGGCTGTCCCCATGGGCACCTGAAGTCACAACACACCGGTCCTGGGACAATTAATGCTTGTGAAGTCCTTACTCAGGCCAAAAAAAAAATCACTTTGTGGGGCTCAGGTCTCGGTTTTAATATGCAGAGTCCTGAGCCACTGGTGACAGCAGAGCGAGAGTTATGGGTCAAGTCCTTTTCTTGGTTTGACCTGGTTTTATCCCACTGCCATCAGTGGACTCCTCTAGATTTCCACTGAGATAACTGGTGTGCAGCTGACGCAGCTGAGAACAATATGGGCCAGAGTAGAATAGGGGGAGGTCATTTTCCTCACAGAGCTCTGCAGAACAGGGGCTGCTCCAAAGCTGAAACTGAAGGGTAAAGTTTACAAACAGCTTCATGAAAAGCCTGAGAGGAAGAATTTGTCCTAGAACAGCAAAAGCCATTCCTCTTTTTTTCTTTTTTCCTTTTTTTTTTTTTTTTTTTTTTTTTGTTGAGAAGCACCAAAAATTCCCTCTTGCTTTAGCAAGTGCTTCCAGTTCTGTGCCAGACCCCCGCGGAGACCAGTGAGAGCCCATTGTGCACTGCAGGTATGGGGTCAGCCATGGCTTGTGGGGAGCTGAAAAGTTTTGCATCTGTATGTGTGTCACTGTCCTGCCTGTGTCCCCATCCATCTGCCACTCCAGCACCTCCAGGCCCGGTTTGGGGAGCGCTCGTGTGCCTGGGCACGTCCTGTTTTCTGTGAGGGGGCTGGAAGTGCTGCTCTCTTCAGAGCAGGCTCCTCATGTGGGACTTTAGTGCTGATTTATTAATTCTCCTCTGTTAATCTTTCCTTTTCATGCCCTCCACCCCAGCTCCAGATACCTCACACCCTCCAAGTTCTCTCATCAAACAGGGAAGTGCTTCCAGCCCTCAGCTCCAGCCCTCAATCCACCATGGATGCTCTCAGGGGGATTTTGGATGCCTGGGCAGGTGCAGTTGGCTTGGCAGGCACTAGGAAATAGGGAGGTGGGTGAAAATCTCACCTGCACAGCCAGCCTGGTGCTCAGCCTGAGCCTTGCTCCAGGCCAGCACTCACCGTCCCTCCCAGCTCACGCTGGTGGTAAAACCAGTGGGAGACAAGGAGGTTTTGACATTGTTAAATCTAAGAGGGAGGTTGGGCAGAAACGTTTCTCTGCTGGCCTGGAGACAAGCATTAATATTGGATGTCGTGGGAGTACACTTCTGGTGTGCAGAGGAGAAAGCTGTGGGGGAAAAATGTAAAACATCGGGCAAGGGAGGACTTCGAATTCAGGCGGCCGTGCAGGCAGGAGCCAAAATCCCCTGCTGCCTTTGTCAGGAGCTCATCACAGTGACATTAACAGCGCCAACAGATCTGATCTTCCCCCACTCTGAACTGGCATAACTCCTCTGCTTCCAAGGGAACTTTGCCAGGCCTTGTCCTGGGGGATTTCCCTCCCAGCATAATGAATATTAGCACAGAAGACACAGAACCCTCCCTGAGAGCGGAGGATTAAATGCTCTTTTAATGGGCTGTATGCAGTTCTTTAGCAGCCGACACGGGCACTTGCTTGAGCAAAGATTTGACCCAATAAATGGAACTGGAAAGGAAACATTTTGCAGTTAAAATACTGGCAGAATTTTAAAATGCTCAGTGCGCTTTGGGAGGAGCTGCCTATGGCTGAGGAGGCTCCAGTGGAGTCCCAGGAAGGAGCGTGCTTGGTCCTGTGCTGGGTGGTGGTGTCCTGTGAGGAGCTGAAGGATGGGTCCATCCTCTTCCTCACCATCAAATTCACGCTTGGAATCCCAGGGATTCAGGCAAAGGTTTCCTGGGCAGTGAGGGATGTTTGTCCTTAAATGAGGGTAAATGGTAAAACGCAGTGTGACGGTAAAATAGAGTGTTGGGGAACAGCAGATGGGACCACAAATCAGGGAGGTGAGCTCATTTACACCTGGGAGAGTGTGCCAGGTGCATCCTGTTCTCCTGGGTTCTTGGAAAATCCCAGCCTTGAGCACTGGCAAAACTACTGGAGGGGATAGATCCTGTCCAGCAAATCCCTTCAGCAGCTCAGCCCCTGCTTGTCCCCCGACTTGCTCAGCCCTAAAAGGTGCAAAGGCACCGTGGGTCTGCCTGGGTTCCCACTGGGATCACAGCAAGGTGAGGGAGGATCAGGGCCATAGGATGCTCCTAAAACACCCAGTGTGGGATGGGGATGGATTTCCTCATGCCCTGCCACGGGTGTGACAGTGTCTGTGCCTCTCTGGCACACCAGCGGTGTGAGCGCAGTGCCAGAGCCACAGGGACTCTGCGGCCACCACCCTGCTCTCATCCTCCACCCCGCTCTGCGGGGATCTTTGGGAGTGTCCAGGGAACACCAGGTCCATCGTGGGCAAGGGCTGGGTCACTGCTCTCTGCCTGCCTGACAAAGGGAGTGTGACACTGGGCTTCTTCTGTCCTCACAGAAAGAAACCAAGATGCTCCTCAAGGAAAGGATCCCTGCCCAGGACACCTGATGGAGCACCGCGGATGAGGTGAGTGTCTCTGCTGCAAAATGAGAACCTGTGCTTTCAGTATGGCCACCCAGAGAAGCTTTGGCTTCCACGTGCATTTTGCAATTATTAGACAATAATTCAGGCTCTGTTCATCTCCCCCGTACACCAGAAAAAACCCGGTGACACTCTCTGCATAACGAGATAATTACTGTGCCTCCAAGGCTCTGGGGAGAAGTTGCCTGTGCTGATGAAGTTAAGGGAGCTGAAGTCATTCCCCAGAGGTAGGATGGGTCCAGAGGGTGAACAAACCCGTGTGAGATGCTGTGTAACATGGAGCTGCACTTCCACCAGCGCCAGCAAGCCTTTCCTTGCTGTTGGGACGGATCTCTGTCTCCACCAGCACTTCCCAGAGAGGATTCCCCTCATTCCCTTCTCAAGGAGGATCCCACCGAAGCTCCTTTTACATCTGAGAGCCCCAAGCACCCAACAGCTTCCCCAGAGGGTGCAGCACGGCCCGAAACAGCTCCAGCTCCATCAGCAGCCCCAGCGTATCCCTGAGGAAATAGAGGGGATGGGCCAGTGATCTCAGTTGTTCTTTTGGAGCCATTATTGTTGAACTGGTAAATATTTCCTTTAAATGCTTACATGATTTCCAAAAAATTTACAGAGCTTAATGGGAACAAATATTCCCAGGGGGCTGTATCCTGCCATTCATTTGCACATCAGATCCCTGCTATCTTTAAGAATGGTTCTGTGCATGGGCAGGCGCCTAAGTCATTGGAAAAACAATAACCCTCTGTGCTCTAATTTTCCAGACAAAAATGTAGACAAAACAAGTGGCAATTTGGCACAAACCGAGCTGCTTTGATAAATAACTGGGCATTTAAAAGGAGAAGCCTGTAGGCAGCTGGGATCAGGCTGCCTGAGCTGTCCCGGGGCAGGTGTTGGGCAGCCGGAGCTGAGCCCTGCGTGTCACCCCGGGGAGTCTCTCGGGGTCTCCGCAGCTGGGGGGCCTTCCAAGGAATTCCCTAAGCATCCTTTAGGGCTGGCTGGAAACCTGGCGGGTCAGCACCGGCTCCTGCAGGACTCGGCTGTTGCAATGAGCTCAGGGGGATTAACGGGGCACGGCGGGAGGGGCTGGAGCAGGTCTCTAACCTAGGGAGAGGTGATGTCTCCCCCTAAACTCCTCTGTGCTCGTGGTGGGGAGTGCGGATTTGGGCAGTAATTTTTTAGTAAAGAGAATTAAATTGCCCTGGCCACTGCTCTGGTGATGGACCATCCCCCGGGGAGTCTGAACACCCCTGGGCGAGGGGCCGGGGCTGTGCCGGCATCTCTCGCTGTTAATCCGCTGCCCACCCAGGCGGGCTGGGCCATTGGGGGGCCGCGTGTCCTCGCAGCGTGGGGCACGTGGGGCCGGGCTGTGGGGCTGGGGGCTCATCCTGCCGGGGGGTCACCAGGTAAGGCTGCAGATCCACCCAGGGCGGGGGTCTCCCGCAATCCTATCTCCATCAGGG
>NW_008246054.1:2889423-2894843 GCF_000691975.1 Corvus brachyrhynchos
GACACCCGTGTCCCTGCCTACCCCCGGGACACCCACGTCCCCGCAGCCCGCTGCATGGTAACGCTGTCCCTGCAGCCCCCGTGTCCCCGTGCCCCGCCGGCCAGTGCCGCAGCCCCCTCCGCGGTGTCACTGTGCCCGTGTCCCGCTCCATCCCGCCCGCACCCCGCGGTACCGCATCCCAGCCTGCGCAGGGAGCAGTTGGAGGTGTCTGGGAGGGAGAATCCATCCCCCCGCGGCTGGGGCTGACCCCCTCCGGGAGGGTTTGGTTCTGAGGGCACAGGCCGGGTTTGGAGCCGCGGTTTCACCTGCAGAACCAGGCCAGGCTGTCTGGAAAAGTGCAGCCGCGGCGGTCCCGGGAGGGTCATCGCATCCTCGCCAGGGGCTGGATCCTCTCATCCCTTTGCAGCCAGAGCACGATTCCTCCTGCTGCCGTCAGCTGGAGTTTTAGTCCTGGTTCCGTAGGCAGAGCTGGACAAAGTGCTGCTCACCTGCACCATGGGGTGTGTTTCCCTCGGGTGCTGGGGCAGGTGAGGCAAGAGCCGACTTAGGAGAATTTTGGGAATGGTTCTGGCTGGTGGGAGAGGGACCCTCAGACTCGCAGGAGCACGTGGCCAGCCAAGGAGGCTTTGCTGACCCCTGAGACATAATTTCACTTGCCAGACCACGGGGCTTCACCTCTTCATTTGAGAGGCTTGAAAGGCAGAGACAAAAAAAGTACTTTTTTTCCGTGAGCATAAAAAATGTTTTCCTTAAGTTCTAAGCATAGAATAGATGGTGGCAACAGGTTGGGGGATCTTCAGCAGCTTTAAAGAGGTTGATTCTCATGGTTGCAACCCATGAAAAAGACAAGTCTAGGCTATCTTATTTTCTACTTTTACAGCTTTTTCTGGCATGAAGCAACCATAATTTTATGACCCAGAGGGATTCTCTGAGCGCTCGAGGTAGGGCAGTGCTGCTCCAGTTCAAAGTGAACAAACAAACTGTCTGTATTTTAGGCTCATGCCCTGTGTTTCTTGCCGGCCCCACAGCGAAAGCTCCCATGGCAGCCGCGGGAATCCTGTGGGAGGATGGAGACGGTTGGCAGAGTTTGACTTACAGACTTCAGGAGCAGCACTCAGAGCCCGGGGATCTGGGGTTGTAGGGAAGTTTTGTGTCCCAATACAGCCCTGGGAAAAGCTGGAGGAGCAAAGGGGAGCTGGTGTGTGTCTGTGCGCCAGTGTCCTTGGAATGTCTCCAGGAGGACTGGGGAGAGGGAAATCTTCTCCACTATTTTTGAAAAAAATTTCATGTAGGACAAGCACGATTTGCTTTTCTGATGGTGGAGGTACCATAAATTCATCATTAGGAAATTAAACTCGTGGCTGTGTTTGAAGGAGAATGGAGGACTACAGGCTTTAAAATACCAAAATCCTCCTTCCATCCTCAGGGCTGGGCTTGCATGGAAATCTGCTGGGTTATTTGGTATTGAGGGGCACGAAGGCACCAGGCTGGTTTCTCTCCAGATGTGAATCTCCATCTCTCCCCACCTTGGATTCACCTGTACTAAGGAAAGGATGATCCTGAGTGCTTTGGAGAAGGGCTTGGAGACCTGCAGGGCCTGCAGATTTGCCACGGTTATTTGTACCAACCTGTCTCAGAGTTGGGATTTATCCCAGTGGAGTTTGGGGATCAAAATGCAACTCTGCAGTCCAATCCTACCCCACAGCACTTGGGGATTTTAGAATATTGATTTGCAGCTCACCATTATCTGCAGTCTCAGAAGGAGGTTTCTTGTTGTGTTGCCCCCCCTTTCTGAAAGTTTAGTCAGAAGGGCTGATTCTTTCTTCAACTGGTGCATATTTACGGTGGGTTCCTTTATTTCTTCCTCCTTCAGCTGCTGCCATCCGGAGGCCAAGTGGTTTGTTTAAATGAGATGCTGTTTAAATTGGATATTGTTACTGACCCTCTTCAGCCTCGTTTTGTATTTGTCCTCTGCTAGAAAATCAAAACCTCTCGGTTTTTGCCTCAGAACTGACTCTGCAGTTGGCACATATGGCCCTTACAGCACTTTTCTCTGTCACGAATTTGTGTCCTAAAGAGAAGAAGATCAGATTTCAGTGTGTTGTGTGGTGGGAAAACGCAGCTTTACAATGCTGTGTGCATTAAGAAATGACAGGCCATTGTTTTGCCCTCACTGCCTGCAATTGGCAGCAAGTTTCAGGCAAAATATGTCCCTTCCCTGCCCCTCAACACAGAGCTCTGCAGCTTTTGATGCCCTGAGAGCATCTCCAGGCACCCCCTGGGGTAAATCAAGAATAATTCCTGAATTATTATTGTGCCACGGGGATGAGATGAGCGGGGCAAGGTGGGTTAGTGCCTGGAGCAGCTCCCACCTTGCCAGGGGTTTGTCCCATGGCTCTGTCAGATGTCACCAGCTGGGGAGGAACACCTCAGAGAATCACACAATCACAGAATGAACGAGGTTGGAAAAACCTTTGAGATCATCAAGTCTAACCTATGGCCCAACACCTCCTCATCACCTAAACCATGGCACTGAGGGCCACAGCCAGGCTTTTTTCAAACACCTCCAGCGACGGTGACTCCACCCCCTCCCTGGGCAGATGATTCCAGTGCCCAATTGCTCTTTCAGTGAAGAATATTTTCCTGAAATTTCCTCATGTTCACAGTGCTGCTCTCCTGCTTGCAGGGATCCCCTCTGAAGGACAAGCCATGCAGTAGCAGCCAGCACATCCCACGGACGAGCGGGACCCGGCGGTGCCGCGGGAGGGACGGGACATGCAGAGCCTCCTCTGCCTCCTCTGGGGACTCCTCCTCATCCTCAGCACCACCGGCACGGAGGGCTTTGCCCGGGCAGGGTAAGGCCCCGTTTTATCTGCACCTCTCAGGTGTGTCCTCCACCCGTCAGGGTGAGGCACATCCTCTCCGGGGGAGGAACAGCCCTATGTGGCTCTCTGGGCTAGTGAGGAGATGGAAAAAGCTCTCCCAGGGCAACCGGGGCTCAGCAGCCCTTTGCTGGTTGTTTGCTTTGTCACTGAAGCTAAAAAATCTCTCAGAGGAAAGTTCCCAGCTCTGTTTAACTCCATGCAGGGACACAAAGACACTCTGGGCTTTTTATCTGGGAGAGTCAAAAGCTCATCAGGCCCTGAGCTGCTCAGGAATTGTTACTGTTTCTTGCAAGCACATCCCTCATGAAAATGTGTGTAAAATGCTGCTGGCACACAAATCAAGCCTTGTGAACAAGCTGTCATTGGAGGATGAAGTTTCAATCAGAGGAGGATGCAGCTCCCAGCTCTGATGGACATCCAGGGACACAGGTGTGGAAAGCCCCGGGCTGTGCTGGATGCTGCTGGGGCCCATGGTCCTGCAAGCCCAGGAGTGGCAGCTCCAGCAATTCCCCTTCCCTTTCTGGGAAGTGGGTCTGGGAGAACTCCCTGGATCCCAGCACAGCCTGGGCAGGAGCAGCTCAGCTCCTGCTGGGTCTGAGGGAGCCCAGAGCTCAGTGCCCCAGTTTCTTCCCAAGCAGAGAGGAGCTGGAGCTCAAAACCCGCCCCCAGACACAGCTCACATTTTCTACAAAGTTTGTTTTTATGCTGAAATGCTCCTCCGGCGTCAAACCTTTCACATTCTGTCCAGGACTGAAACCACAAGCTGAATTCCTCGCTCACACGCACAGGCTGCAGCTACAACTTTATTTTGAATTTTACAAAGCAAACAATTGACATTTAAAAATTGCATCTTCTATAACATTAATCATGGGGCTGAGAGGAATTTTCTGGAGTTAATGGAAGCCATCTGATGTCCATGCTAATTCCCAGGCTTTTTATTTTAGTTTCTAATTGAGATGGGAGGCTGAGACAAGTAGATGGGTTCCTCAGTGGGACTGACCTGCTTGGGCTGGAAATCGTTGAAAAAAAGGATGTTTAACCAAGACCACTTTAGCTGTTAACCTCGGGAAAGTTTTTGCCTGGATAACACTTATCTTAGGAAGGCTGGGGAGTGCCTTTTATCCAACCTCTACTTTTTTGTTTGCGGTGAGCCTGACCCTTCCTGTGAAATCATTAATTTCTTGGTGACCACAGGGGCATCCGTTTCAGGAATGCAAAAGTCTCAGAAAGGAAAGATGGGCCCAGAAAGTGAGTGATTTTAGGGGAAGGGAGACAATGAATAGAACGAGTAAATCATCCCTAAATCTGGGTCCCGACTGCTCCCCCGGGACTGGGGAGGAAGTGCCCGCACAGCTCACAGTGCTCCAGAGTTGTGTCACTGATCTGAAACAGCTTGAAGTGGCTCTCCAGGTCACTGGGGCAATCAGCCACTGCTGTGCACTAGCCGTGTGCAGAGAGGGGTGCTCGGGCCGTGTCCTGGCTGTGGGACTGACCGCTCTGTGCTCAGCCGCAGGGTGTGCGCCACGGGGCTGCCGAGCCGGCTGAGCGCCCACGCCGAGTCCCACGTGCAGCCCGTGTACCAGCCCTACCTCACCACCTGCCAGGGCCACCGCCTCTGCAGCACCTACAGGTGAGCCCACCTGCCTGTGCCACGGGGGCTGTGGCAGCACAGATCCTGCTTGATCCACAGGGATGGGGATCCCAGCCCCTGGAGTCCCCTGGGCTGCTGTGGGAGCGGGACAGGGGTTTGGGGCACCCAGCTCAGCCCATCCTTGCCTTGCAGGACCATCTACAGGGTTGCCTACAGGCAGAGGTCCAGGCAGCTGCCTGAGCCCACGGCCTCGTGCTGTCCTGGCTGGAGCAGAGCGAACAGCCACACGCTCGGCTGTAACAGAGGTGAGGAGCTGCTGGGTCACCCCGGTGCCACTGCCCATCCCCAGACCCTCCATGTCCCTGGAGGAGGCCCCAGCACCACATCTCTCCTTTACCAACCCTCTGCCCGTCAGGTGGATTCTCCCTGAATTAATTTTTTAGCATCACAGCCAAATGTGGTTCAATATCTGATTAATTCCCAGCTTTTCTCTCTGCTGCCTCTTGGGCCTTTTTACTTTGGGATCACTTTTCACCTTTATGGTTACCAGAAGATAAATAAAACGAGTATGTCCTTTCCATCTAAATCAGAAGGAGCGGATGAGAAATGCTTTCAGGAGTTAACCAATGCAAACCACAGCAGCAGCCAGGCTGTCCCCAGAGGAGCTCAGAGCGTGGCACCAGGGGCTGCTGCCGCCTGTTGCCCTCCTCCTTCCCATCTGTGCTGCCTGCAGGCCCCTCAACTTCTTTCCAGGTCCTCTTCCTTCCACCCATCCTGAGCCCTGTTCCCCCTGGGCAACTCAACCCCATTGTGTGGGGCTGGTGTGTTTTGGGGTGTGCACACACCCAGGCTGGGAGGGAGGGAGCTGGGCACCCCTGGAGCTGCTGGGTGATGCTGTGCTGGTGTTTCCTCTCACAGCTCTGTGCTGGGAGCCGTGCCAGAAC
>NW_008246054.1:2894925-2908147 GCF_000691975.1 Corvus brachyrhynchos
CCTGCTGCCTGTGTCACACGTGCCCTGCTGCTTCTGGGAGAGCTTCTCCTGGGAGCATCCCAGCTGCCATGGGGCTCTGGGTGTCCTCTGCCCTACTCGGTGGGGACAGGGACCAGTGGTGTGCCTCCTATCAGACCTCGGGCCATGTCTGGTGCTGTCCCTCTGCGCACACGCGCACACCTACTCCGGGAAAGGATGGGATGCGTGGCTCCCAGGGGAGTTCTGACCTCCCTTTGGCTGCACCAGTGCTCCCAGCCCTCCTGTGCAGCTCTGGCACCCCCATTTTCTCTGCCTGCTGCTCTGTGCTGGGTCGGTGTGAGCAGAGCTGTGAGCAGGCCAGCAAAAGCCTCTCTGCAGCACAGAGCCCTTGTGGGGCCGGCCTGAGATCCTGTGTTCGTGATCATCCCTCCCAGGCTTTGTAAACTCTTGCTGTAAACTAAAACGCCTATTTACTGCAGAGACTGAAAATCCTTAAACCAAAAATATCCGGGGGTGGAGGGGAAGCCTGGTGATCTCCAGGCTCCTCTCCAGCACAGGAGCAGCCCGGTGCTCCTCACAGCACAGGGAAATCGGGCAGCATGATGCACACCAGTGCTGCAAACCCCTGCCATGGCATTTCCCAGCTTTTCCCAGCTTTCCAGCCTCCCATTAGGCAGAGGAGGAGTGTGTGGCATTGACCCGTGCTGGGCCAGGCAGGGCTGAGCCCATCGCTGACAGCTCCAGCTCCGGGGGAAAGGATTTTCCCACTGCCTAAAACAGATTCGCCTGGGCGTGGGAAGCGCTTCAGCTCCTTCTGCTTTGTGGGAACAGCTTTAACAACTCCCCCGTGTCAGGAGAGGTTACTGGGTTTTGTACACACTTGAAAGGCTGATAGCTCCTCGCCACAGCTGGCTGGAACCAAAACCCCGGCTGTAAATCCGGGATGAGAGCCGAGCGCTGCCTGCGCCCGCCTGGGCAGAGCTGGGACGTTTCTGACCACAGCTTTTGCTTCTGGCTCAGTTGTGGGGGGAGCAGAAGGAGGGGAGGAGGCCAGACCCCCTCCAGCTTAGGCCAGGTTTATCCAGGGCTGTCCTGGGCACCGGTGGTGCTGAGACACCCAGAGCTGTGCCCGGCACAAACACCAGCTCACGCGGGGGGCACTCACTGGCGTTCCATTGCCACCCTGTGCCTAAGCCACCTGCGCCCTCACCCTGTCCCCATCCTCACTGAGCTGTTCCTGTGTTCCAGACGTGGATGAATGTGCCAGCCAGAGCCACGGGTGCAGCCAGCTCTGCATCAACACAGCCGGGAGCTTCCACTGCGCCTGCTGGGATGGCTTCAGCCTGGCTGCCGATGACAAGGGGTGCCAGCCCCTGGTGCCAGCGCCTGGGACAGACACCCCCAGCCAAGCAGGTAACCTGTCCCCACATTGAACACCAGCTGCTCTGGGCCTTCAGTGGGAGCTGGGGTGATGCTCAACATCGCAGGCTGGAGCAGCAGGGGCAGGAGATGGGAGAGGGGACAGCAGCCAGAACCCCTCAGCTTCATTCTCTCTGACCCAGGAGTGCTTCTCCCACCCAAACAACTTCCCCCGAGCACAAATCCGTCTGTGACAGTGACAGGGCCTGGCTGTGGCTGGGGGGGGGTGGGCCTTCAGTGGGAGCTGGGGTGATGCTCAACATCGCAGGCTGGAGCAGCAGGGGCAGGAGATGGGAGAGGGGACAGCAGCCAGAACCCCTCAGCTTCATTCTCTCTGACCCAGGAGTGCTTCTCCCACCCAAACAACTTCCCCCGAGCACAAATCCGTCTGTGACAGTGACAGGGCCTGGCTGTGGCTGGGGGGGGGTGGGATGTGTCGCGCTGTGACACTTCAAACTCGTACCGTGAGTAATAATGCGCTGTGGCCAGCACGGGCAGCACGCAGCAAACATCCGGGACAGCAGGGACCCACCTGCCTCTACCCCTGTCCAGGGCCCTCAGAGGGGACAATCCCTTGTGCCCACCACGGGACAGGGCAGAGCTGGGTGTTTTTTGGCAGCACGGGCACAAAAGGCCAGGATCCACCAGATCTCTTGTCCTTTAATCATCACGCCACCGCCTGAAACCCTCCCCACTTCGTTGCAGGTGCTGCAGCAGCAGGAGCAGCCTGTGCCTTTAGCAGCTGGATGAGATTCCAGCAGGTCCAGCTGATGCCCTGGGAGATGATCCCAGTGGGGGCAGACCCTGGGGGTGGAAAGCAGCAGAGCTTGACCAGAGCCCTGCAGTGAAGTCTCTCTCCCCAGCAGTTTCCACCTCACCTCAGCAAAGGGCTTTTACTCCCTGACATTCCCTTGGTCACTTTTTCAGGTCCCTCCAGTGAAATGAAGGAAGAAATGAAGGACCTGAGGAGCAGAGTAGAAGCGCTGGAGCAGGTGAGTTGCAGCACTTCCCCCTGCCCTGTTCCTGCTCAGCCCAGCTCCCACCCGGGGCTGTTTGCAGCCAGGGTTTCCCTCCTCCCTGGCTCTATTTTTAACATCCCAGCAGCAATCCCAGCTGTGCTCCCCGCCGCCAGCAGCGCCCGCCCCGTGGCTTTTCCAGGCCCACAGCCCTTTGAACACAACCACAGCCCTGCAAGCCCTCCCTGGCGGGTGCTGCATCCCCCCGGGTGGTCCTGCTGGCTCAGGGGACGCGCTCACAGCTCCCCTTCTCCCTGCAGAAGCTCCAGCTGGTGCTGGCCCCCTTCCACAACCTCATGCCGCCAGAGGATGTCGGTGCAGACCCCATCAGCCGCCTGTCCCACTCCCTCCAGCAGTTGGACAGGATCGACTCCCTGAGCGAGCAGATCTCTTTCCTGGAGGAGCGGCTGGAGACCTGTAAGTGCCTGGAAAAAGCAGGGGTGGAGGATCTCCCTCCAGCCACCCTGGCCACGGGGAGCAGATGTGGGCCAGCGAGATCAGTAACACATATGCCACTGTTAATCTGGATCTGCCTCGAGCTCAGCAGCCTGTAATTAATAAAGGATGAACACAAACAGCCCATTAGCTTCATTTCAAAGCTATTTCTATGGCTGCACCATCTGACTGCCCTTGTAGCAGCCAAAAACTGTAGGATTGGCACATGGAAACGTGGCTGTGGGGCAGAGCTGAGGGAGCCACTGGGAGCAGCAGATCACGTGTGGCAGGCAGCACCTCACCCACCGCTGCTGTCCCTTCCTGGTAACTCGGTCCTTAGGCAAAGGAAATTAACAGTCCAAAAAGTCAATCAGGGAAGTTTAGGGAGCATGCAGAAGTTGGCAGATTTACGAGCGTGGGAAGTTTTAGGCATTTCTTCTGGAAGCTTACAGACCAGTAAGGGCACCAGAGAGGGTCTCCAAAGTAGCAACTGAGGAAGGGACCCCAGTGAGAGCTGTCATGTGTGAAATGGCTGGAGGTGGGGGGTCCTGCCTGGTGTCCCCAGCACAGAGTGGGACAGCATCCCCTTGGGTCCCTGTGGTGCTCACCTTGACTCCAAGCAGAGCACAACCACATAAACAATTCATTTTGATAGGCAGCTCTTCACAGCTCATTTCCCCATTAAATAATTCCAGAAACCAGGCATGGCTGGGATGTGCAACAGCAGCTTTCTGAGTCTTGGAAAGACTCAGGAGAAACTGGTTCAGGGCATATCCAGTCCCAGTTCAGTGCTTACAGTAATGGCTGAGAGAGAAAAGAATTCGAAGAACTTGTTTGAAGACAAAATAGCTGCAAATAGACACTTAAAAAGCATCTCAGAAAGGGGTAATTACCAGAACCACTGAGCTTTCCAGCAGGCTGAGTTTTCTAGTAGTGCCCTGCACATATTATTAGTGACAGCACAGAGGAATGTGAGCAGTATCACAAGGTAATGTGGATTCATTCCAAGGGATGACTCCAAAGTCCCAAAATTAATTTCTGCCTAGTCTGTTCCAGCAAGCAAAACATGTTTGTGTCTCTTTTCATGGTCTTGCAAGTCCCTGTAGAACACAAAGGTGTCCTGTCATACTCCAGCAAGCCCTGAGGCTCACAGGGCATCCCATGGAGTAACTCGGCCATCCCTGTTCTGTGCCCGGTGGAGCATTTCCCAGCTGAGTGCTACCCTACAATGGCACTCCCGACTGTGTGCAATGACCAGAAAACCCATTTTCTCTTCTTTAAACCATCAGCAAAGGCACCAGGTCAGAGCTCTTTAAGCCATAACCATTTTGGCCCCTCTAAGTCTGAATTACCCCTGATCCAGCACAGACTGTGACTGGGTTTGGGGACATTGTGCACAGGGGCCAGGCACACTGTGACATGCCAGAGAGGTGAGAGTGACACTCCTGAGTGTGGGGGAGCCAGCCTGGGGTTGTTTGGCAGAGGGAAAGCAGCAAGTGTGGGTGACATGCCCAGAGGTTAAGGTCAGTCTCACTCTGCCTGGGAAAGACACAAACCAAAGCCAGGCTAATGATGTTGCTGAATTTATTTTTGTTTCCCATCTTCCCAGGTTCCTGCAAGAATGAACTTTAGCAGAGCACCTGAGGACCTGGAGCAAGCTGAGTGCACGCACAGCTCTTATCTCCCTCTCCAGCCCCAGGCTGGGATGAAGCCACTCCATCTCCAGGAAGGCACAGGGTGGCAGGAGAAGGCTGGGTTCCCATCAGCATCTCCATTGTTCTCTCTTTGAGTTCACCTCACCAAAGGTCACGCAGCTCCTTCCAAACCAGACTCTGAGCCCTCTCCCTGCTGGAGAGGCAGCAAATAAATGCCTTACCTCGTGCCATGAGTGCCTGGCTGTGCCAGACTGGCTGTGTGTGAACTAGGGGGTGTTCAGCTTCACCTGGCTTTTCCTTAGCATTATCCTGGGCTAACATGTCCCAGGGCTGGCTGTGCTGTCTGCCCTGCAGAGCACAGACCTGGCCCGGGCAGGGCAGCTGCCTCCCCACACTCCCTGTGCTTGCTGTCACATGGAGAAGGTGGGGACAAGTCCCTGCAGCCCCAAGCCAGGTGTCACAGCAGGGGCAGGTGGTCCCTGCAGAGGTACCGCAGAGCTGGGTACAGGAGTGGGTGCCCATCCCTGCAGCTCCTGTTCTGCTCTCCAGGAGCCCAGGAGCTGGGATGGTGCCTGACCAGGGAGGCTGGGTGAAGCACAGCCCTCCTGCCTGGGCAGCAGGGTGGGGACAGGGACCCCCACTGCCCCTCCATCACCAAACCCACCCCCTGCAAGAGCTGAGGGCTCAGCACCCCACATCCTCCTCCCTCCGCCCCCACACAAGACCAGGAGGCTCCTTTATTTAAATAACTAAAAGGTGGAATTTCTTCCTTTTTTTTTGTAAAGCACATGACATTCTTTGCCCAATTAAAAGTGAACAGCAGACAAGTGCACACAGAGGCACCACTCTCTCCTCCCAGGAGGAGTCAGACATGGTTCCCTTCCCCAGGAGCCCTCCCAGGGGAGGGTGTACCCTCCATGACAGCCCTTTTATCTGCCACTCTCACAAAGTGCTGGTTTGGTTCCCATCCTCCCACCCCGACCCTTCCCATGCCCTGAGTCTGTACTGTAAGGCCCCTTCAACAAAGCCCCTGCCAGCACCAGCTCGGCCCAAGGGCTCCTTCCAGGGAGCTCCCTGCCTTTCCCAGCTGAGGCTTTGGCCCCAAAATGCTGGATAAACACAACTCCACCAACACAGGCTGCAGGAGCTGGCTGTGCTGGTTACCTGAGTAGCCCCAGGTGGCTTGTCCCAAGGTCCCCCTGTGCCATGAACAGGAGAGCTAAAGCTACAGGGACCATGGACCTGACCCAGCCTCCGAGGGCATCTACATTCCACAGCTCCCGGTGAGGGATCCAGGAGCTCTGTTGGTCCATCACCCACAGGGGAACCCCTTTTATCTGACTGGGAAAGGGGTTTATGTCCCTCAAAGAGGGAGGTGAAGCCTTCCAAGCCTTCCCAGCCCCGTTCCAGCTGCAGCTCACCCACCCTGTGGCTCTGCAGGGATTTTACAGGCCTCGGAGAGCGGCAGCTCCGCCTTGCAGATCGGTAGAGACGCGGGACAGGCACCATCTTTCGGTCAGTGCTGACCATGACAAGTGACAAAACGAGCCCGACAGAGCCCTTTGCCTCCGTAAGGGGCATTGCAGGCACCGGGATGTGACCAGGCTGAGCCACCGCCACGGCAGGGAACTGGCAGCAGTTACCCAACGTGATGCTGTTGTGCCACAAGGGCATCTCAAGGGGACAGGCCCGTGAGTCCCACTGGTGGGTGGCAGTGAGGACACCACACTCTTAGCGCTGGTGTAAAGCCAAAATCTGGATTTTCACACAGTTTTCAGCCCTGTTTGAGCATCAAGGGTGTGCTGATACTAACTGCTGCCTGGTGGTTTCCACCTGGGACATCACAGGGCCAGGCCAGCACGAGCTGAGCCTGCAGGAACACAGGGGCAGGGCAGTCACATGAGGCAGAGCTCAGGCTCCAGTCAGGTTTTTGCTGTCACCCCGTGCCAGCTGCAAGAGCTGGGGGAACTCACCTCTCTGGTCATTGAGCCCTTTGGTAGCACAAGTTTGATGCCTGAGAAATTCAGAAAAAGGAGACAGTTCAAAGTGAGAAAGTGAACCCATAAGAGAAATCCACTCAAAGGGGAACCTTAGTGCTGGCTTGACACCCTGTGTGTGCCAGTCCGTGGTGTTCCCAGAGTCAGAAATCACTGCAGAAGATAAGAAGGTCCTTCAGTATTTGGCAAGAACAGATAGGTCCCTTGAGCCACCACCACACGGTGACACCACAGGAGAAGCCTCTAAGATGAGTCCTTTGCCTGGCTTGGACGGCCTGACAGCCTGAAGAAGGTCTCCCTCATGGTGCTGAAGCATCTGTCACTGAGCTCGGTGACATCGTCTGATGTCAGCCCTTTGGTCTCTATTGGAGGCAGAATCTCAACCTTGATTTTGCCTGGGGACAAGAGAGGAGCCTGTAAGAAACTCACACGCCACAGGAGCTCTGTTCTCTGCCCTGCTCCCCACCCTGGACAGCCCCAGCACAGCCCTCAACCCCTCCCAGGGCTTCAGGCAGCCACCCCTGGAGCACAGGCAGAGTTAGATCCCAGCTCCAGCAACTGTGCCACCCCCAATAATCCCCCTGTGCCCCAAACTGCCATTCCAGCCAGAGCCTGCCCAGAGCAGGAGAGGTGGTAACTGATTTTTAATGAAAACATCCCTCAGTGTATTTAATTACAGCCTTTCCTGAGTTAACCCAGCCCAGGCTCTGGTGCCAAGTGCTTTGAACTGCCTCCAAACATCTCCCAAGCAGGGCTCCTCCTGTTCACACCAGCTCTGCTTCTCTCCCACACCCTTGTGAACCAGATCTCCACACAGGACAACAGCAACCCTGTCTCCAAGTGACTCTTTGTTACCTGATGTAAATAGCTTCGTCTTTGGGTTATAGAAGGTGGTGAGGGAGGAGTACACCACAGGGATCACTGGGACCTTGGGGAAAGGAAGAAAAAGAGGAGTTACTGGCACTTCAGCAGCTCAGGGCAGGCCAGAGACAGGCAGTGAATCCCACACAGCAAAGCTGGCCTGGCCTGGCTCTCAGACACACAGGGCACACACAGCCCCACAAACAACACCCACTTCCAAAGGCTGGAACAAGCAGGAGTGAAATGGAATCAAAACCACTCCGCAGAAATGCGGGGCACAGGGATACTCAAGGAAACAAGGCCAAGTTCCACTCCAGCCTCAGCTCAGCACTGGCTTTTAGGGCTCCTCATCCCAAGTGAGGCTTCAAACCCCAGGTATTTTCTGTCCTGCAAACAAACACTGCAGGATGCCTGTTCTGACAGGCCTTGCCTGCTGTACAGGCACGTGCCTGGGGCAGGGCAGCTGCTCTGCTTTCAGTTTCTAAGAAAAGGAGTCACCAGTTGTTATCAATTGCTCCCGGGGAAGCTTCAGACAGACACAGGGCCAGGAGGGCAGGCAGAGTTGTTGTTCCAGTGCTGGTAACACAGCCAGGATCTACAGGCAGTGACTCAGGGGGGTGTAGCAGAGGCAGGGAGCACTTCCATGTCATCCTTTCCTCCCAGAGCTGCCAGGCTCTGCCTTGGCTGCATCACCCAGGCAGGAATGGGGATGCTACAACACAGGCTACACCCTGGACTTGGCCAAACAAACCCAGCGAGAGAGCTGGCACCTCTTCCCTTTCCCAAAATCCCTGCTGTAACACCTCTCCTGGGGAAAACAGTTTTCCCTGAGGCTTCGAGTCATCCCTGGCACACTGCCCCAGCACCCTGCCCAGGCAAGCACCCTGCTCCTGAGACAGCTTTGGCTGGCTGAAGCTGTTTGCCTGCTCCCCCACTAACTGCTCATGGATGCTGTCATTTTGGAGAGAAAAGACGTACCAAGAACTGCTATATGGCTGCGAGGGAGGCAGCAGCTATTTGCACACTGAGCAAGCCTAGATGTTGCTCTAAAGCACAAGAATTAACAATCCTGAATCACCACTATGCTATTGCAACCTGGGGGATTGAGAAATGAATCAACAGCTTTGGGTTTCCCCAGGAAAGCACCCAGTGGGCTCCCTGCCAGGAGCAAGCTCTGGGCTGCAGCCATGCCCCCAGGAACCCCTGGTCACAGGCACTGCCCTGCCAGGCTGCCAGGAAAGCCTGGGATAGGGATCAAGTGTGCCTGTCCCTCACACTCCTCCCTCCAGAGGGGACACCAGGACTGGGGTGGGCAGGAGAGGACAGGGCAGCTCTCCACGGTCTGCAGCCACTTATCCCCAGAGGGAATGGAAAAGGCTCTTGGCTGCTGCTGGGCAGCACTTCTGACACCTAACGGTGGCTTACCTGAGCAGGTGTTACCTGTGAACACAGCTCACCTGAGAGCAAACAAGCCACACACTGCATGGCCAGCGTGCAGCGCCACTGCAAAAGCACTCAGGGTTCCCATGGGGGGGCAGAGCACCATTACCTGTGCCTGGACAGCGAGGTGAAATGCTCCTTTCTTGAACGGCAGCAAATCCCCAGTGCAGTTCCTCGTGCCCTCTGGGTACACCCACACCTTCACCTGCACATGGAGAGACAAGGCTCTGCTCCAGAAATCCACTTGCAGTGCTGGGAGACACCAGCCAGCTCTGCCGAGAGCTGCAGGCAGCTGGAACTCCAGGTGAGCCAGCACCAGGAGGGCCACAGTGCCCCCCATGCCACCTCACCCAGCTCCACAGTGACACTCACGTTGTCAGCCACCATAGTCTTGGCCACCTCTGACATCACCATCTTGGCGCTGCTGGTGCTCTTCCTGTTGATGAAGATGACGCCGCCGAGGTAGATGATGAGCCCCACGGTGCCCATGTACATCAGCTCCTTCTTGCCCACCTGGACACAGTTGTCGGGCAGGACCTCCATCAGCCCTAATGGGACGGCAGAGGGCAAGATCCAGCAGTCACTCCCCCTGCCTGCACTCAGGTGGGACAAGGACAGGGGACCTTGTTTGTCTCCCGGCTTCTGAGAGCAGGAGGCTTGGCACACAGCAGTTAGTGGGGCAGGGTGGCTGCAGGTGACAGCAGGACCCCTCAGAGGCAGCTCATTCCCCAGCTCCACAGAGCCCAGCAGGGCCACTGACACACATGCTGGGCCAGCACCTCAAGGACAGCATTACCTGGGGGGCTACATAGGTGTGGGATTGGTCAGAGTGACAGGAGACCCTTCCCACAACCAGCACTGATGGGGAAGCTGCACCAGGGGCTGCTTGTCCAGGAGGTACAAGCAGGACTTCTCCCAATGGTGAGCAGGAGAAATCTTCCCTCCCCTCCCACCAGTTCCTCACCCATCATGTCGAGGATGCTCTGATGGTTGGACACAATGACAGCAGGGCCCTCCACCTTGAAGTTCTCCAGTCCCTTCACCTCAAACCTCAAGCCAAAGAAATACTTGAAGGTCCTGACGAAAGCTCTGATGATTCTGCAGAAGAGAAAAGCAGTCAGCAGCAGGGCAGGAAGGTGACAGGGCCTGCTACATCCAGTAGGGGCAGAAGGAGACAAGAGCAGCTCTGGGACAGAGAACCTCTGGTCTTATTTGCCCTGTGATCCACCCAGGTGTCTGCCCTGCATGGTACCACATCCTCCAGGAGTGCTGTTCATTTGCCCTGTTCAGTGCCATGGTTCTGGGCTGGTGTTACCAGGCTCTTCTTCCTGCACTCAGCAGGGCACCACAAGTTGCTCAAACAATTCTGCCAGGAACTGCCACTCCCCAGCACACCCAACAGCCAAGGAAGGCTCTGCCAGTTCTGTTCCTTGCAGTGCTGGAAGATGCTGCTGAATGATAGAAACAAACCTGGGGTGCCATTCCCTCACAGGGGCCCAAAGAAGGCAGGGAGTGAAGGTGAGAAACACTTCCCTGAACAAGGCAGAGATGCAAGCAGCAAACAGGGTGCTCCCCACACAGCTTGGCAGAGGCTGGGTGCCCCCAAGCAAAGCCATCCTCAAGCTTTTGCCTGCCAGTTCCCTTTCCCAGTGGAACTACTGGTCTGACAGAGCTCCCAGCTTTTCCCAGCTGGGAGACTCCAGCAGCTCCACTCAGCCATGCCAACACTGCAGCACATTTCCATGCCCTTGTCAGCCCATAGGAGCAGGGCCCATCTATGCCACCCCCTGACCTGGGGACTTGGGGACCCTCCAACTGGGCCAAAGGACACAAGCAGAAGCTGGCAGAACACAGGGGCTATTTTGGGCAGGGGAGCAGCCATTTATCAGGACAGGTGGCAGAAGAGCCTGCATGTGAACAAAGCTCCCAGGAACAGCCACCAGCTTGGCTCTGCTCATCCCTAGAGCTGATTCCAGAGCTGACCTGCCCTCCAGCAAGCACCTGGATGTCCTGCCTCAGGGCCACCTGGCAGACAGGGGATGAAGCTTTCCTTCCTGCAGCAGGAGACGGAGGGACAGTATCAGCTCTGTCCCCACCACGGGGTCCAGCTTGGGAACTGTGCAGCACCATTCCCCTGAGAAGCATCCTTGTCACTCAGGTGGGAGGTGAGCACCTGGACAGCATCTCGTCCTGGCTTGGCAGCAGCTTCCAGCATCTGGTCTCTGAAAGTCTCCACAAACTCTTGAGCCACAGGACTTTCCCCAGCTTGCTCCTACCCACAGCAGGGTTCACATCTCTGTGGGGTATCCCCCCATGCAGACCACCCAAGCTCGCGGTGACACTGGAGCTTGGGCCAGGCCAATGCCCCGAGGTGACACTGCTACCAGTCCTCATTTCAACTCGCTGCAAAGAGCCACACCCAGGGAGGTGCATGGAATGCGGAGTTCCCAAGCTCCACAGCCCGCTCCAAGGTTGCAGGGGGGCAGTTCAGGTGAAGAGACGGGGTTACAGGTGAGAAAAGGCAGGGTGACACAAACCAGTGAGGTCATGGGGGATGCCAGGCCACCAGGGTGACCTAAATCACACTTCTCCTCCCTTCTGACTGCCAACCAAAAAAGAGGTCATCGCTCTGGAAGTCACAGTGCTCACTGGCTGCCAGGAGAGGCTGGTTACACATTACTCAAGAGCAACCATCCAGCTTCCTCCTGCCAGCCTGGAGCCAGCCTTTCCTTGCACAAGATGAGGCATGAGCCACTGAAAGAGGCAAAGGGGCAGAGCTCAGAGCAGGCAAAGAAGAATGGGGTGACCAGCAGCCCTGCTGGGCTGGCCATGTCACCCACAGGGTTAAAGGATGGATCCAAGTCCCCTCCGACCCCACAAGAGGCTTCTCTGCAGGAATCAATGATCCAGACGTGGAGCAGCCACAGCTGCAGAGAGCTGTAAAACCAGTGCACTTATTGCCAGGCACAAGGAGCACAAAAATGACCGGGAATGTGACTTTTCAGTGCATCCCTAATAAGTGTGAAGGCCAGCAGCCCCCAGATTCACATGCTCTGCTCCACGGCCAGCCACAGAGGCTTGCTTAGGATACTCTGATTTTCAAGGACTACTGAAGTCTGCTTACCAGATTGGAAGGTCTTGCAAGACGTTTCACCAGAGATAAACAGTTCTATCTCTATCAGACACCCTGGGTAACCTCTTCCAAGTCACACCAGCTTGACACTGGAGCCAGAAGCACAGCAAGAACGGGGTGTTCTGCACCACGCAACAACACCATTATCGCTGCCTGTCCACCAGCACATGCTCTGCTCCAGCCCTCTTTCCTAAACTGGAATAAGCAGTCTGGGATGGTGGAGAAATAAGGAACTCACTGGATTACCTCAGCCACGGACCTCCCAGGGGCTGGGATACATCACCAGGATCTCCAGCCAGTGCCACTATGTGGAAAGAACAGGCTTAAGTTACAGGAAAAGGGCAGTTGTGGCCAAAATTTAGCCCTAGGTTTCAACATGAGGAGTTATCCAGTATAAGTTCTTGTTCCCAAATAATTCCTTGAAGTCTACAGAAAATTTAGATGGTTTATTTTTTGGGGGAAATAAAAAGATAGCGTTTCCATCACTGACATCATAAATTCTCCCAGCTGCAATGCTGGCTGTGTGTTGGAAAGCTGCTCCAGAGTGAGCCAAGGCAACCAAAGCTGGAGAGAGAGGCAGGCTGGAGATCCCAGAGCAGACTGCTGGTCCCAGTGCCTGGGGCCATGGCACCAGCTGGGACGGGCAGGGCAGAGCCCTCAAGGCAGCACATCAATGCCCTGTGCCCACTCCCTCCACCCCAACTCCTATGTGTGAAAGCCACACTGCAAAGCAAAGTCCAACTCCACCCGCTGAGATGCTGCCAACCTTTGATCTGAAAGGATGTGTCTTAAGGCTCTCCTTTCCCCTGAATCCATACAACCTGGCATGGACACAGTCAGCACAGGTAAAAAGCTGCCTAGGGAAGAGCAAAACCAGGAAATGAGCTGTCCTGTGCTGCCAGCAGAAGTGCCTGCTCTGCCCTTAGAATGTACCTTGGCATGGAGAGGAGGTGCTGGATGAGAGCAGCCCCTTGGCCACAGCCACGTGTGTCCTGTCAGGGGACACAGGGCCGGACAGCAGCTGCAGGAGAGCCGTGCCCTGGCAGCACATGGCACACAGCCTGCCAGCCTCCGCTCCTGGGGCAGGAAACACCCTGAACACAACCACCCAGGCATTACAATCAAAAAGGGCCTTCTGGAGATCATCTAAATCTGCCATGGCAGGGTCACCTACAGACACGGGTGGGTTTGGAATGGCTCCAGAGAGGGAGATTCCTCACACTCTCTGGGCAGCCTGTTCCAGTGCTCTGCCACTCTCAACAAACACTGCTCTCCCGTGGCTTTCCT
>NW_008246054.1:2908996-2919194 GCF_000691975.1 Corvus brachyrhynchos
CCCCCTCTGGTGTGGCGGCCCCGCCCCCCCCCCGCCGCTCCCTCAGCGGGGCGGGACCGGCTCGCAGGCAATGTTCCTTATGGAGCGGGGATTCCTCAGGCTGCAAGGCGGGCCGGGTGCCCATGGCAAGGGGAGGAGGGAGTTCGGTCCCTTCATGGAGCCCTATGAGGGCTTGGTCCCCCCACGGAGCTCTGTGGGGGTTTGATACCCTCCTCATGGAAGTTTGAGACCCTCACGGAACCATGTGGACTTTTGGGACCCCCATGGAGCCCTGGGGGCGTTTTGTCCCCTCATGGAGCCCTCTGGGAGGTTTGGGACCCTCATGGTGCTATGTGGGGGTTTGGTGCCCTCATGGAGCCCTCTGGGCGTTGGGGACCCTCATGGTGCCACGTGGGGGTTTTCACTCCCTTTGTGGTACCGTGGAAAGTCTTTGGGGTCCTCAATGCTGCTGTGAGGGAGTTTGTGTCCCTCAGGGCACCGTGTGAGGCTTTGGGACCCTCATGGACCTTCTCTGCTGGTGCTCGATGCTGGTTTTCCAGCTGCACAAACATGCTGAGCAGGATGGAGCTTTCCCTGCTGGCACTGGGGTTAGGATAGGATCACGCCCTGAAGGCTCTGTGGGTGCAAAACTGTTACGGGAGATGAAAGTGTCTGCTGGAACCGACACAAACCATTCATTGACCTCGGCTGGTTGTGCAACACTTTTTATAGCGAAACTCGAGTCCTGCGAGTCTCTATGGAGACTCCACTGGGGTAAAGATGTGACCCTGCAGTTCCGAGCATCCCTTTGGCATCCAGAACTTTGCAGCTCCTGGAAAAATCAAGGAAAAATGTTATTCATTTTAAAATAACCCTTGTTCCCTCAGCTGTCCTTGGATTTGCCAACAGAGGTTGCATCCTGTTCCCAAATGAGCTGTCACCAGAACGAGGAGAACTCACTGCACTGTCCCTGCCCCGCAGCAGCTTTAGGGCTGGAAGCAGGAGACAAGCTCCTTCTCTCCAGAGAGAGCACTCCCTACGGCTGCCAGGCAATGACATCTCAGAGCTGGTCTCATGATTCCAGCTAATGCCACAAAGAACCCTTATTGTATTAACATCACCACACAGCATTAGATTAATCCCCCTGGCCTGTGTTGTGTGATCTGTTCAGGGAGCCTTGTTCCAGCGCCGTGCCAGCCAACATATGCCTGGGAAGTCACCGAGACCTTTGCAGCTGAGCAGACGCTGGGCCTGGAGCGATTCTGTGTTATCCTCGTGACTTTTTGCTTTTGTTGACACGGGAAGAAAGTCCCTGGTGATCTGTCACTGGGGCGTCGTGCGGGCCGCTCTATGGAGCTCATAAACGCTGGCTGACGTTGGGAATCTGAAATGTAAATTCCGGCTGCGGTGCCAGCGGCAAGCGGGGTGAGCAGATCCGGCGTGGCGGGGATGGTGCAATGCTCCACATCTGGGCTCCTGGAGGAGTTTGGCTGCCATTCCCTTCCCCCCATGCTCTTCAGCTCATTATCTGGAGTAATGCAAATGAAACATTTGATATTAGTCTGTAGCTCAAGGAAGGGGAGCACTTTCTGATGCCAGATTAGAAGCCAGACATGGGCCTGCCTGTGAGCAAGCGGAGCTGTCACGCTGAGTTATTTCATAAGACAGGCGGTGGTGCTGCCAGATGACGACAGCCTGTGTGTTAACATTTTCATAACAAACTCCTGATGGAAGAGGCCTGAGAGCCTCTGCCCACTGTGCAACACAACAGGGATCACCTCATCACCCTTGAAATGTGGCTGTTTTGGGGCAGAGGCAAAGGTGACCCCATCCCAATCCTCCCAAGCTTCAGCCAGGATAAAGCAGTTCCAAATTCTTCTAAAAACACTGGTTTGTTAGATTGTGCTGTGTGTTTTGCATATTTAAACTACTGACTGGATTATTTAGACATGAGGGAAGGGTACCTTGCAGGTAGTGTAGCTGAGCAGGGCCCAGAATCTCTGGCAGGAGCAAGATCCCATCAGGTGCCAAGCAGAAGGGTCCACACAGCATCACTGCTGGTGGGATTTCTGTGCCTGGCTCCATGAAGAGCCATGAAGCCCAATGCATTACCCTTGTCTTACAATAATCTGGCTGTGTTCTTTTATCTTTTATTTGCCTAAATTTATTGCTTCCCTTGGCAACAACATGTGACCTCCCTGTGGATGACTAGCTTCTGACTGGAAAAGAAATAGAGCCACGGAGAACATCTCCCACGTATGGAGAAGGGAAGAGAGGGAAAGCACTCGGAGGGGTATGGAGGAAGGAGGGATGTGTCCAGCTCTGGGCTGAGCAGATTGTAGAGCAGCAGGAGGCTCCAGGCTGGGAGAGTGGGTGCTCGGCAGGACCCTCTGGAGATGCCGGCTGGGCCGAAGGAAGGCTGGATTTGTGCAGAATCTCACTCCCGCTGCCTCACCCTGCCTCTGCCCTTGGCTGCCCATGGCGCCTCTGGCAGCTCTATCCATCGGCCTGCTTCCTTTTGCCTCCTGCCAAGGGCCGTGTGTTGAAAGCAGCAGCTGGGTTTGGTGACATTAAACTGGGGGGAGGAGGAAGCAGCCAGCCAAACATCCTCATTTGTGGCCTTATCGTGGCACGCATGTGCGAGGCTGGGAGCCCTCACAGGAAGGGCTGATAGCAGGAAGATGTGGGTTGTGCAAACTCCTCAACACCAACCCCTCGTGACGGGTGCTGCACAGCAGCCTCGATTGCCAGGGACTTGGGGTCAGTGAGGCGATCCACACATCTGCCATAACTCCTTCCAGACCTCTGTCAGTCCGTCCATCCATCCATGCATCCATCCATCCACGGATCTATCCTCTTCCCTCTTTGCCTGTCTCAATTAGCAGCTGGCTTTGGGAGATGTGTCAGAGCCTGGTGTCACTGTGTGTCACCTCTGTGTAGCTCAGGGTACACAGGACAGCCCAGCATCGCAGCACAGATGTGGTTACACTGTGTCACTTACTCCCACACGGACAGGGCTGCAGACTGGGAACCTGGACCTTCTTTACATCCATAAGCGAGGCTGCCCCAAGGGCTGCCCCCAGTGGGATGGCATCACTTTTCCTGGAATCGTTGCCCTTGCAGAGACAGCAAAGAGGTTTGCCCTGGGCAGGAACACCACCGTCTGCTTGGCGAGGATGGTGCTAAGAGCAGTTTGTGCAAAAGATGTGGGTGAATCCCATTTCCCTCTCGCCTAAAGGGGCACATGGGAGATGAAATTTTCCTGCTGCTTCTGGTGTGGGCAGCAGGGGAGCTCGTAGGTGAACCCACACTCACAGGGGCAGAGCTTCAGCCTGACCCTCAGTCTCCACGCTGGCTCCTGCTGCTCCATTGCCACGCTCCCTGGAGTTGCTGGGCTCCTCGGTAATCACACGTCAGCGCTCTGGTGACAACAGAGTAAACAGTCGGGGAGGAACCGGGTGGTGACTCAGCGTGGTTTCAATGTGAGCACCGCAGTTCCTCTCTCACAACGGAGCCTTGCACAGGAACCAGAAGCATGAGATTGCTAAACTGCCAGAGCTTCGGCAGGTACAGCCTCCACTGGCTACTGGAAAGGCAAAGAGCCCGAGGGACTTTGACTCTGGGAATATGCAATTAAGAGAGACACATGTTTTAAAAGGCTATTAGATAACCTGAACCTTCCTTCCTGTAACCTTTACTCACCTACAAGTAACTCTATTGAAAAAGTAAGACATTATCTGCTGGGACCTTTATGCCAGCCACGTGCGGATTTAAATCCACGAAAGACACAAGGCAGGATCCTGATCCACGTGAGGAATGCCAGACCCCTCGGTGTGCCAGGGCTGTCAGCGAGGCTGACAACCATCAAGGATTGCAGCTGGGGATAACACACCACCAAGCCCCCCAGCACCGGCTTTTTATTTTTTTGCTCCTGGCAGACTTTGCCAAAAACATGAGGTAGCAAAACCACAAGACTTCCAGGTCTTACTGTTGCATTTGTGTTTGTAACCACAGGCTGGAAATCCCCCTGCACCTCATGGGCTCTGTGCTGTGCCCAGAAATGAGATTGTGCCCAGTACAGGACACAGCCTCTGAAGAAGCATCTTGCCTGGTTGCAGCACTTGAGCTCCTTCAGACACAAGGATGTAAAATTGGAATCAGGTTTTTTTTTTCCAAGTTGCAATAGGATTAGGCTTTCTCCCAAATGTCATGGGTAAATAAAGCAAATCAAATTGTTTCTGATGAATTTTGTGCTGGTGGATGGGGCTGGATGGTTGACCTGGAGACGATGGACTGAGCAGGGAAGGCAGAGCTGTGAGCCAAGCGCTTCTTTTGGTTGACAGCCTGGGACTAGAGAGGGGTTTGTTGCATCTCCCACATCAGAGCCTCTCACCTCAGGGAGCCCCTGCTCATCATCAGCATAATGTGTCCCACCTGGGCTGGATTCCAATCATGAGGTGTACCTAGATTGAATTACCATAACGAGGCCCCCCTGGGCTGGATTCCCCTAAGGAGTCCCACCTGATCTGGATACCCATAAGGAATCCACCTGGGCTGGAGTCCCATAATGAGATCCACCTAGGCTGGGTTCCCATAAAGAGTCCACCTGCGCTGATTCCCATAACAAGGCCCACCTGGGCTGGATTCAGCCGGTGGTGCTGAGCTCTGGGTGTGTCTCCAGGGTTGGACTGCCAGGTGCTTATGGGCTCTGTGTGCCCCACCTGTGTAACCTGAGCCAGCAATCTCATCCCCTCCTCTCCTGCAGCCCTTGATCCCTGTGCTGGGGATGTGTGGCTGTAATTACAGGAACGAGGAGGATCCTGTTTCCCCGGGGATCTGCAGGAATGACCACTGCAAAGTGGGACACTGCGGCTGTGGGAGTCGAGGCAAGGTGTGTCCAGAAAGGGACACTGATCTCCATTGGAATCTCCATCCCTGCCTCCTGAAGGATGTTTCCCTGTACTCTGAAGCATCCCGTGGCACCTGCTGGGTGCAGGCCCTTTTGGCTGAGCCATGTTCTCTCCCCAGTGCCAGTGCCGTGCCACACAGCAGGACTAAAGGGCCTTTGGGCTAAGTCCAGGTGTGCAATTAAACATCATTTCTGTGTCATAGGGCTGCTTCTGGAGCTGAGCTCAGCCACGGGCAGCTGCAGCACCTCCCCAGCCCCAGATCACCCTGAGGCCGCTGGTTGCTCTGCTGGGGCCAGAACCATCACTTTTGAAGGTGATCCCATCCTCCTGCTCCTGAGCAGGTCTCCTGCTCTCTTCTCTGCCTCTCCAAGGGAAAATGGGCTCCAGCACCTGCACAGACACTTGCTGGGGCCGAGCACAGGAGCTGCTGGAGAAGAAAAAGGCATGTTGCCACCATGGAGCAGTGGAAATGTACTGACACTGCTGGGCAGGGCGGGAGGGACGGAGCAGCCCAGGGTGCTTTCAGCACAAAGACCGTTTTTCTTGTGAACAGCTCCAGTCTTGCCACAGGAATGAATTTGGGCTGGGGCTGAGCTCATTCAGGGGCTGGATCCTGGAACAGGCTGCTGGGATTGGCTGCACCACTGCCAGGCAGCAGCTTTGTTTAGTAGAAGCTTTCACAACGTGAAACCAGCACCCAGCTCTTTGGGCGTGTGAAATCAGTACCCATCTCTTCCTGGGGTACCTGTGTGGGAGCAGAGGGTCTGGGCAATTGCTAGGTAAGACACTGGGGTACTTGGAATGGGATGCCACAAACTCCCCAGGTGCTGCCCTCCTGTTGCACAGCCCTGCTGGAGCTGCCACTGTGTTGCAGCTGGCTCAGGATCTCCTCCAAGTGCCAGAGTCCAGCACAAGGTGAATTCTTTTCCTGGTAGACCTCCCTGGAAATAAACCACGCGCACCTCAGCAGGCTAAAATCCGCACGGGGAATATGTCTGCATGAAACAAACAGTTGCTCTCTCTCTGTTTCCTCTGTTATTGATTAATGCCTCTTAATGACTCCAACCTAAAAAAATCTTGTAGTTGCCGCCTGTCACAGAAGATCAATGGAGCAGCATTAGCAGGAGATAGAGGCAAACTGTCCTGGGTGAGCTCTCTGCCGAGGCCAATCTGGGAGCAGCACAATCGATAGTTCAGCATGACCTCTCCCTCTTGCTTGCTTTTTTTCTCCTTGAGCTGGTTGGGCAATAAAGTCTGCTCTGAGCTTTCACCAGGACTAGATTATAACTATCCAAATTGATCTGATATGTGAAGGATAAAAGGGCCTCTTAAGCCAGCTGTCTGCACTGGCAAAACTCAAGTGGCTGCGCAGACAGGGTCAGACCCTCATTAATTCCTGGATGCTTGGGACCCTGCTCATGCCATGCGTGAAAGCTGGACCACAGTGCTGGAGGGAGACAATTAGTCATGACAAATACAATCTGACTTCTCCCCAGAGCTTTACCAGTCAGCTGCCTGTGCTGCTGGTGCCTTTTCATGAGTGCATCGTCATTGAAGCCACCATGCCCTGTCCCTCCCATGCTCTTTTTGTGATACCTCCTTGTTTCTCTTATTTCCCTTTCTCCAGAAACTGTTGTGCTCAGTGTGTGGGGAGGAGGGAGAGGCCTTTGCTGCTTCACATGCTGAGAGATGCTGCAGCGAGCAGATGTGTCCCTAGTGAAGTGTGGGGGTCCTGGGCAGAGCAGGTGAGGGGGGGTTTCCTTTGCTCAGGGAGCCACTGCCTTCTTGAAAACCTTTTTCACATCAACCCTCCAAACTGCAGCCTCTCTCCTCACCGAAGCTGATAAACAGGGAGCTCGTGGATGATGAAGGTTGACTTAAAAACCTTGTCCAGAGCTGCTCATTCCACCTGGGCACCTTCTTCTCCTCTGAGGCCAGCAGAGCCCTGTGCCTGCTCCAAGGAATGTCTCTCTGGCCAAGCCTGACTTTGGGAGCCAAATGACCAGGGCCAAAGCCGTGCCCTGGTTCTCATGTGGCAGGGCTGGGGGCTGGCAGGGGCTGTCTGTGGGCACTGGTGAGGGAGGAATCCCCTGGGCTGTGTGTCCCAAAGCAAGCCCTGATGATGAATAACTCCGTAATCAGCTAAGCCAGTGCTTGCTCAGCCTCCTCCTCCGAGCTCCTCTGCAAGCTGCTTTTCCTCCTTGGCTGGGAAGCCCCCATGGTTGGCACACGATGGAAATCCCAGTGAGACAAGCTCCACTTTCAGAGCCAGCACCGCAGGGCTCCCAGCCACAGCCACCACCCTTTGCCTTTAACCCTGGCACTGCCTGCAGAGCCCTTGAGCTTCCCCCTCTTCCACCTCATACTTCAGGGCCAGGGACATCCCTGGGGTGTCCCCAGCACAAGGGGATAGTGGTGAAAGAAAGTGGGAGCCCCAAACAGTTCCCAGCAAGCCAGGAGCTCTGTGGGGCTGCAGTCCTGGCCCAAAGCATCCAATGAGCCCCAGCACCCCCATTCAACCCCCCTTAACTTTGTAGTGCTTAATTACAAGTAGCAGGGATTCGGAGAGGAAGCGGAGGGGGCGAGCACAGGACAGATTGGAGGGAAGGTTGTGTTGGGGGTGGCAGGGCTGTCAAGCCAGAAACACAAGAACTGATTAGCATTTCTAATTATAACTGCTGCACTCAGCCCGGCAGGGCCCGGCAGGCAGCAGAGGCAGCTGACGGGCTGTACGGAGCCAGCTGTGGATGCCACGCAGGAAGCGCAGGCGATCAGCCTCAAATCCTTCAAAGATGCACAGAAAAGAGCATTAAAGCCTGCATCCATCATCTCCGGAGCTGCGGCGCTGCCTGCGAATGCCGGGTGCCATCGCAGCCCCCCCGGGACAGAAATCCCTCTGGTTTGTGGCCATGGGGCTGATCCTGATGGCAGAGGAGAGGGGGGTGAGCATGTGCCGCTATTATGGTTCAGGGTCCCGCACCCCCTGCCGAGCAGCAGCTCTGGGCACCGCGGGTGACGGCATCGGACTGTGCTGTCCCCAGCTGACATCCCACCCAGAGGAAGGTGGGCAGCACAGGGTGCTCTGGAGGGGACGAGGTGGCTGGGGGTCCCTGCTCACGGGTCAGAGCTGCTCTGCACTGCTGTGAGCTCTGTCTGGAGATCATTTACTCAGAGATCATTTACTCATTAGCATTTAGTCAGGTAAATATTACGGGCCAGCAAATGACCGCTCCGGGGCTGTGGCTGCCCTGCGAGCTCCCATGTCCCGAGGCCACAGTGCTCTTGGGGACGTGCCCACAGAGCCACCGCCTGGCAGGGGAGTGATCAGAGGCCAGCGCACGGCACCCTGCGGGCTTAGCTGGGATTAGCAGGGCTTTGACCTGGAGAAACTGAAGCGACTGAATCAATCAAGGCAGTGAGTGAAAGAATTCCCAGGGAGGAGACGAGCATTGACTGATCCCGGCATCTTCTGGATGCTGACAGCGCCTGGGGAACTGTTTTCCCCACCTTCGAGCCACACAGCTCCGGGTGCCTGCCTGATGCTGGGACCCCAGACTGGCAGGGCGAGGGGAATTTTTGGGAGGGGAAAGACCCCTTGCACAGGGGCAGCAGTCCAGGCTGTGCATCCCTGGTGCCAGGTGCCAGGGACAGAAACCGGAGATGGCCACCATGGGGAGAGATCTCGCTTCCCTTGTGCGTTGAATATAAGGTATCATCACACCTGCAGAATTTTTATTACTCTTTTGATTGGATTAATTAATCATTCAGTGATAACTGCTCATTAGGCATTCTAACAATCAATACTAATCACTTAATTACTTGGCGTATTAGAGTTTGGGCTGGTCTGCTCATTCCTAATTAGATTCGCTGGACAATCCACCCCTGAATTTTGCAGAGCCCTGCAGCGGCATTCCATGGATTTCAAGCCACACTCAGCCCTGGCCCGGGTGTGTCATTTCCCATCTCCATCGAGGGTTCACCACCCACTCTTGGCCTCCAAAGTCAATGTTCAAGGCACAGGGATCTGCAGGAGCAGGGTGAACAGTGAGAGTGGAATGCCTCCAGCCATGCATCTTCCTGTCCCTGCTGTTTCCCAAATTACCGACCCCACTGTCAAAAAGAAAAACAAATCTCAGAGGCTCTTCTCTTTTCCTGTCTTAATTAAAACTGAAAATCAGAGAACCATCCTGGCTTCAGTGGGATGGCAAAACCTGCCTGGATGGGGGGCTGTGGGTGGCCGAGGTGATGTTCATGGTCCCCGTCACCGCAGCAGCGCCCTGGGCAATGTCAGCCCAGCCCACACAGAGGTCAGGGCACAGCTCTGGAGCAGCAGGGACCTCCTTGGGGTTAAAAGCAGGCAGCAAACATGCTGCAGGATTTGGGGGGTTTCAGTCAGTTTTGTGTGATTCTCCTTACTCATCACCACTGTTCGGATTAGTCCAGCAAAGGCTTTTGCTCATTAGGCCCTGATTACTTGGTGCTTGACACTGAGTGGTGCGCTTGACACTCACACTGAGTGGGGATCTGGGCTTGCAGTGACCAGCTTGTTTTCAAAGGTCATTTTGAGCCAAACTCAAAAGGAAGGAGCAACCTGTACCATGAAAAGAGGGCAAATGGATAATCTGAAAATTTGCTGATAGCAAGCAGGAAATTCTCTTAACAATGACCTCATGACTGAGCCTCCCAGATCATTTCCCACTACGTTATTTGCTGTCCCCCTTGCTCTAACTTGCCTGTTGCCACTGCATCCCCCTGGATGGGGCTGTCCCTGGCCCGGCTGACACAAAGCAGCCCCTGTCTTGCCGTGAGGTTTCCCTGCCCAGCCTCAGTGCAAACAGCGAGGACCAGCCAGTACTGCTGCTGGGCTTCAGGGTGGGGAAAGGACACAGCGAGGAGGAGAAGGAGCAGCAGTGACGGCAGGGCTCAGGCCTGAGGGGATGCAGCCCCCGAGCTGTGCTCGCAGGTTTCCTGCTATGGGCAACAAGGAGGCAGTCTGGCTGTCTGTCACCTAAAATGGCTTTTAACAAACCTGGAGTTGCTGTGAGTGCTGGGGGCCAGGTGGGATCAGCGTCTCTGTGGAATCCTCCCTGCTTTGCCGGGACCATCAGCCAGGGCTGGGAGAGCCCCTGTGTGGTGGGGTGAGCCTGGGGATGGGATCCCCGAGTGGGTGGAACCCCGGGCTGTGGGATGAGCCAGGGAATGGCATCCCCAAGTGGGGTGCGCCGCTGGATGGGAGCCCCGGGCTGTGGGATGAGACCCCCGGCTGGGATGCCCAGATGCGGAGCGCTGCATTGGGCTTGACCCGGCGG
>NW_008246054.1:2919799-2934275 GCF_000691975.1 Corvus brachyrhynchos
CCCGCAGCGCTGGGTGAAGCCGCCGATGCAGCAGGGCAGGGATGGCTCCTTCCTTCTCTTTCTTTCTTTCTTTCTTTATTTTCCCTCCTCTTCCCATCCCTGAACTGCAGAGGGGCAGGGCACCTGCCTCAGAGCTCCAGGGATTCTGGGGCCAGGGATGTCAGAGATGCTGGACTGGGTGTTTTCTCTGCAGCCGTGGGATGAGAAACCCTGACTCTGGCAAAGATTCTGGAGCAGAGGGGTTATCCCAGAGGGGATGAGGGGACATGGGAGGGGTACCCGGTGGGCAAAGGGTGCTGGCAGGAGGTGGGTGCAGAGCTGGGACTGCTGTGAGACAACCCCCGTGTTCCCAGGGGAGCCGCAGGGATGGAGCAGGATTTTGTGATGCTGCATCCATTTTGCCTTTGAAGTCGGCTCCAGCCCAAAGTCACTTCCAGTTCCTCCAGAGTCACCCTTAAACTAAACAGAGCAACTCTCACAGGGTAACACCCTTTGCTGCAGGGAAGGCAATGGGGAGAGAAACCCCTGTGCCTTGAGACTGAGGCGTTGGAGGAACCCTGAAAATCCAAAATCCAAGCAAAGCTCGGGGGAACCTCTCATTGAAATGCATCCCCCACTCCCACGTTTCTTTCCACCATTTAGGGGATGATGAAGCCAGTGCTCCCCCTGCCATGCTCAGGCCACAGTCCTGACCCCCTCCTGCCACAGGAACATGATGGATTCTAAGTCAGCATAAGCAAAAAGTGACATTTTGGCTTTTCCAAGGTTTTCCAAGACATATCCCTAGTGGGAATTCCCTGGAAGAGCCCCTTTGCTGAGGCCAGGGGGCCTCACGCACCCACCCTGGGCAGTTTTGTGGGGCTGCATTGCTGGGGGGGATCTCAGGATCTCAATGTGTCTGACTTCAGGGCCATGAGCTGGTTCTCAGCCACCCACATTTTGCCAAGTCCTGGCCGTGCTTGGCTTCTCTTTAATTTAATTTCACGTTAATTAGCAGTGCCATTGCTCGACAGGCAAACCAGGCACCCTGGCCCGCTTCACACTTCGGGGTTTCCAATTAACGGAGAAATGCCACAATCTCAAGGCAGACCTGCCTGCTCTCACCCTCACCTGCCCATTCCTGTGGCTCCCAGAGCCCTGACAGCTCCTGGAGAGGGGCTGAGGAGGAGTTTTGGGGGTGGGAGTGGGTGTGGGCTACAAGACTCAAGCGAGGATCCCTGGCAGGTTTTAAAGGCGCTGCACCCACTCAGATCCAGCCCTATCCCAGCAGCATGCTGTGGTCTCACCGCTGTGAGGAGAGGGGACGGTTTGGATGTGGTCAAAGGCCAAGGGATCTGTAGAATAATCTATAGAAATGGGATGGAATGGTTTGTTTAATGCAGGGATTCAATCCCTGCCCTTTGGAACTGCCGGGATCTGCTCCATGTTACACGAGCCAGGTGAGCAGCCTCTCTTGCGGGAGGCCAGATGGCAGCAGCGCTGCTGTGGCAGGGTCAGGGGGAAGAAACAAAGCCAACAAAGCAAAATCCTGCTGAGAGCCTCGGAGCTGTTTGCACAGAGCATCACCCGGGAGCTCCCAGGTTTGTTACTCACCTGCTCCCTCGCAGGAGCTGCTGTTGGGGGCTTCCCCTGCCCGTGGGGCTTTGTAAGGGGGGGTTCTGCTGAGAGGGGTCTCCCCAAACAGGAGCAGAGCTCTTGCAGCCCCACTGGGGTACCCTGGGCTTGCACAGGGGAGGAGAGCGGGAGGATGTGGCCGCAGCTCCCGGGGATGCTCAGCATCCAGCTCCTTGCAGCCCAGCCCTGTAATCCCCCTGCTTTTAGGGAATTTTAAGTGACCTACTTGCAGCAGGAGTTGCGTAAGAGACTGATGAATATATATAAAAAAGGCTGAAGGTTTCCCCAGCGCTCAGGTCGGTTTGTGTGGCAGAAGCCGTCCTTGGCCAGCTGCCGCTGCCCTGGGCAGAGCCCTGCCCTTCCAAAAGGGTTTCAAAAGCGTTTCCTTTCCCTTGCAGGGCCGCCTCCCGGGCGTCAAGGTGAAGTACCTGCTGGTGGTGTGGCTGGGCATCTTCGTGGGCAGCTGGGTGGCCTACATGCACTACTCGTCCTACTCCGAGCTGTGCCGCGGCCACGTCTGCCGGATGATCATCGTGAGTGGCAGCACAGCCCCGTGGCTCCTGTTTGGGGTGCTGGGTGAGCCGGGCTGGGGGAGCCCCATTTCCATCCTCCAAGCCCCAAAGCTGGGATGAGGAGCCCTCCTGGCAGCTGCTGCCCTGGCGCCGTCCCCGACATCGCACGGAACTCGGAGTGGGAGGGGTGACCTTACCCTGCCAGGGCGGCGGTGAAACAATTGAATGAGATGTCAGAGGGACGCAGCCAGGGCAGACGAGGGCAGATCCGTGTCTGTGCAGATGGAGCTGGAATGTCAGGGCAGGGAGCAGGATCTGTGGGCAGGGACAGCATCACATCAGATCCCCCAGGCTCTGCAGAGCAGGAGGGAAAACGGGAGCAGTCAGTCCATGGTACCTCTCTGTGACTGCTGGTGAGTCCTACAGAAAGCACCAGAGCTCCTTGTGGCAGCTTGGCGTGGTGTGCTTTGCCCCTGTTCGGGGTTTGCAGTGGGGTGCATGTTCCATGTTCCCCACGGCATGCCAGCGCGACGTCCCCGGGACCGCTGTGCGTGCCCCTGGCATGGGAGCAGGTCTGAGCCCAGCCCAGGCGAGGAGGGGGAGCTGGGCTCTGTCAGAACGAGCCTCGTTGATCAATCCCTCAGCAGAGAAGGGAGGCAGGAATTGCCATAACAACAGCGACGATCGTTTAATTTGATTTTCTGCCTGACTCCGACCGCGGGGTCTTGGGCGCTAATTCCTGCTCGGAGCTGGGGCTTCCAGACGCCGTGTCTGGCCGTGTCCCCTGTGAGCAGCTCCAAGGGTTAATTCCCATCCACAGCAGAAAAGAAAAAGGGAAAAGATGCAGCGAATGTCTGCAGCTCCTGCTCCCAGCCCTGAGGCTGCCGTCCCCTCGCTGAGGAGCTGCAGCCTCTCCTGCCCAGGGACGTCTCCAGCTCCAGCCCAGCTGCGGGTCAGAGCCATCGTCTGTCCCTGTCCCTGCCACCCCCTGGACTGGGGCCAGCCTGGTTCAGAGCAGGGACTGCTGCTCTGCTGGGCAGCCTGAGCCTATGCACCCTCATCCTCACCCAGCTCCATGCTGCTCTCTCCTCCAGCCCTTGGAGCTCTCCCAAATCCCTGGATTTACAGCAGCAGCATCCAGGAACAAATCCCTGACGTCCCTCCAGCAGCACAGGGGGTCCCTGCCATGCCAACCCCACCATGCCCAGGGCACTGAGCCATCCCTAAGGGCCAGTAGAAATCTGCCCCCGCTGAGCTCCTTTCTCTCCTTGCCCTCCCCAGTGTGACCAGTACAAGAAAGGGATCATTTCTGGCTCCACGTGCAAGGACCTGTGTGAGGAGCGCAGCCTCCTGTTCCAGCACTGCCTCTCCTCCTCCCCCAGCCAGCAGGTAGGTCTGTGCCCCCCACCACGGCAGGGGATGGGCACCCCCATCAAACCCTGCAGCTCTCCCCCTCAGCCCAACCTAAACCAGAACCCAGCTCCCTCCATCGCTGTCCCCCTCCCTGTGCTCCAGGTTTACAGAGGGCTCTGGAGGGACAGGGAGGTGATCATCAAATGTGGCATCGGGGACGCCCTGAGGGCCGACAGCCGCCCGGACTCTGTGCCCAGGAGGGACGTGGTGCTCTTCGACAAACCCACACGGGGAACCTCGATGGACGAGTTCAAGGAAATGCTCCTCAACTTCCTGAAGGTCAGTGCAGGGTCCTGTGGCATCAGAAGCACCAATTGTGTTTTTCCTTCCCTTCAAACAAGAACTCCTCCTGCCTGTGCCCTCCACCCACTGCTGGGTGCCAGGCAGGGCTCTGTGCCATGCACTGGATTAGTGGAGAAAAACCTCCATTCTCTCCCAGGAATTCTTTTTTTGTGAGATTTCAGTAGCAGCATCCCTGGAGGCCGCTGTGCCACGGCTGTGGGTGGTATCTGCTGGGCAGAGCTGATTTGGTGGCCCTGGTAGTTACTCCTGTTGGGGCTTCTGCAGCAGTGGTGGGGTGGCAGCTCTGGCAGGAGGGGCCACAGCAGCCCTGAGGCTGGTAAAATTCTGCTGGAGCTGGATCTGTCCATGCTATGGTACTGGATTTTCTGCAGCGTGGTCACCATTTCCTCCTCTCCCCAGCTCAGTTCTTTGCTCCCCTGGTTCAGTTTTGTGATGTGACACCCAAACATGGGGAGCTGTGAGGGTCTGATGCCTCTTCTTGTCCTGTTTGCAGTCCAAGTTGGGGGATCAGCCGTCTCTCCCCGCTCTGGTGAGCCGGATCATCACCATGGCAGACGTGAACTGGGACGGGAAGGTGTCCCTGGCAGAGGCCAAATCCATCTGGGCACTGCTTCAGCTCAACGAGTTCCTCCTCATGTTCTCCTTGCATGAGAAGGAGCACACGGCCAAACTGCTGGGGCACTGTGGGGACCTTTATGTCACCGAGAAGATCCCGCACACCTCCCTCTACGGGCTGGATGTCCCCCCTTTCCTGCAGTCCCTGCTGCCTTCCATCGTCCACCAGCTTATCCACCAGTGGTTTGCGCCAGCCTGGCCCCGGCGCGCCAAGATCGCCATCGGCCTCCTGGAGTTCGTGGAGGAAATCTTCCACGGCACCTACGGGAACTTCTACATCTGCGAGAGCAGCCTCAGGAACGTGGGCTACAATGACAAGTACGACTTCAAAATGGTCAACCTGAGGAAGGTGGCGACGGAGATGACAATCAGAGGCTTCCTCAAGGGCCGGCACTGTGAGCAGAACGGGGACTGCACCTACGGGCGGGACTGCACGGCCACGTGTGACAAGCTCCTGAAGCAGTGCAAGAGTGACATGGTGCAGCCCAACCTGGCCAAGGTGTGCGCGCTGCTGCAGGACTATCTGCTCTACGGAGCTCCCCTGGAGCTGAAGGAAGAGCTGCAGAAGCAGCTCCGAACTTGCATGACCCTCAGCGGCCTGGCCAGCCAGATGGAAGTGCACCACTCCCTCGTGCTCAACAACCTCAAGACCTTGCTCTGGAAGAAGATTTCCAACACCAAATATTCCTAATGGGGGAAGCATGGCCCTGGAGTTTCCGATCTGTGAGCTTGGAGTGAGGTCCGAGGGCTGAAGGCCTGTTTGTCCATCCTCTCCCCCCCAGGAAAAACACACCCTGCACAGGGAGTTCAGCAGAGCTGCAGCCCCTTCTCCTTCATGGAAACCAAGCATCATGACTTCCACCACCCAGCAGGATCAGGGATGGGTCGGCAGAGCAGAGCTGGGACATGGCGCCGGGCTGAGCAGGCTTGGGGGAGGGAGAAGACACGGAAAGGGATAAGGAAGCAGAGCCCAGCTGGATGCATCTAACTGTTCCTTGATGAACAGGAAAGCTGTGCAAAGCGATGGGAATGAATCATTCATGCTGTACTTGTCACATCTCCTTTTGAGGAACGTCTCTGATGTAAATAAACAGCTTTTACGTGAATCACGCCCCGTACATCAATAGCCAAACAGCAGCCTGTTAAGTACCAGCTTGTTTGTGATCTAACAAGGAGGAAAAGGTAGATTTCCCCATTCAAAAGTCTCTCCTTAAGTGTTTGAGTCATCTGCCGTCAGATCCAGCTGTCACACAGGAAGCAGATAAGCTGTCTGTTGCACCGCGGAGAATTCTTTGGTTCCATTTTTAAGTGCCTGACCGTGACAGTGATGCCATGGCTTGTGTGAGGCTCCCCCCAGCTGCTCCTGCCCCCAGCCTGCAATTGGCAGCACAAGCCATTCCCTCACGCGTCCGACGCCAAGGATGGCTTAAAGGCAAAGGGCTAAACACGAACAGTTCTGACCCCTTCATGTGCTCCGGGTGTCACTGCCCACCACACTCAGAGCAGGGATAAGCCAACCTCCTCGTTTAATTCTCCAGAAACTAAGCTGGGCTTGCCCTGCAGAGGTTGAAGGTTAATAACAGAATAATCCAGTGCTTCTCTCATTATTAAAATGAATTTCCAGGCAAAGCTTTTAGCAGGTCTCCAGACATTTTATTTTTTTTTGGCTGTGTCTGTACTCCCGGGACTCCAACTATAGCCATTTCTTTTAAATGCTCAGTTATAGCAATCCCACAACTCTGGGTAGGGAGGAAAAGCTGGATGAACTCCCCCAGGTTGCTCTGTTCCCAGCACAGCTGTTTCCCTGCTGCTGGAGCACGTGCTGCTTCTCCTGCCAACAATTCCTTAGGGGAGAGAGCATGCAGCTGATGTGCAATCACAAAATAAAAATACACCTGACAGTGCAGCACCAGGGCTGCGAGTTTAGGAGCCCTTTGGGGAGAAAGATCAGGATTTCCTTCTGGTGATAAGGATCCTCATCATCTCTCACCGGGGATGTTTTGGTGTCAGGAGTGCTCTGTATTCAGCAGAGCCACCGGAGCTCACTCCCTGCTGAGGAGCTGCCTCTGAAATGGAATTGGAAAGTTGAGCACTCCTAAGGATTCTGTGTTTGAAGGTTCCTCAGCCTGGACCGGGCAAAGGCACTGCCAAGGTCCTGTGTGCAGGTGCAGCTACACCTGCATGGGAGGGAAAGCCAGGGCTGGAATTCACTGGAATTCAGTAAAGCAGCTCCAGGCAGCCACCCCAGCTCCTCATCCATTGTCCTGCATCCCCATGGCAACCAGCTCCCCTGACAAATGCATTTCCTCCTGCCAGTAGCAAAGGAATTCAATGCCCCTGCCAAAATCCCCTCCTCAGGGCGTCAGAAAAGCCATTTTTCACCCTTCCTTGTTTACTCCCACTAAATCCCTGCTGCTCCCTTCCCTCAAAGCAGTGTTAAAGCACCTGGGAAGTGAAGGAAAACCCTTTCCTCCTAAATCAGAACTTCTGTAAACATCTATGATGAAGAGGCGGCCGCTGTAGCTGACAGACCTGGCCCTGACAGCTTAATTGAAATAAAGACACTTGTGACAACAATTGTTCCATCACCACCTCATTAATCCACACCCCCGTGGCCCTGGACACTCCCAGGAATCGCTGCTGACTCATAGGAATTCTACTCATCACTAATAAAAAGCACAAAGCGAGTGCAGTCTACAAACCACACCGGGATACAGGAGAGAAATGAGTAAAGGCAAAGCTGTTTTACACTCAAATTCCTCCACATTCCCCACAGGAGCTGGAAAAAAAAAGCCAGGATACTCCAAGACTGACAATCTGATCTCACTGGATGCTGCTGCTGCTTCTGCAGCAGAGCTTTGTGCTCAAGGGGATGGAGGCAAAACCTTTAATGGCTTTAAAACAATCCTAAATTCTCGGATCCACAAATGTTAAGTCTTAAATCCTAGAATGGTTAAAAAATAGCATTACTACAAATACGCAGCATAAACCTTTCAGTCTTGTAGGTGGCATCTTTATTTAGTTTTTTTTTTTAATTTAAATCCTTCTTAACCATGTAGAGAAAACACAGATGATCAAGTTTTAGAACCAAACCATCAGACGTGGATGCTGCCAGCCAGTTTTCAGTTGCCACGTTTGTCAGACATTCTGCAACTCAAGGCATGATCTGCAAATTAAAAAAAGGCCCAGGATGTCAGAAAAGTTGAAAAACAGGCAGGAAAAGGGAGCAGTAATGTCAGTACTAATGAGCTAATTAACCCCTGCCATCCAGACTCTGCTGCCCTCCTTGTCTTGGTATTGTCCCAAGATTTTTCACATCCCAGAGGAAATAAAGTTTCATAAAATGAAACCACATTTTAAAGGCTCTGTTACCAGGATTCATAAGGAAACTTCTAGAGAGGGATTTCCTTCAGTCCAGAGCCACAGGAACACTCCCTGCCTGCAAACCTGGGTGGTTCAGACCCACAGCAGGGACAGAAGGACATGGCACAAATTTAGGAGAAGCTCTTTGCCATGACATCAGAAAGGTTTTGGAAAAATATCTGGCTGGGGGAGTTTAGGAAAGGGATAATTTAAGAGCAGGATAGCTGGAGCCTGCTCTGGGTTATTCCTTCACTCCCTAAAAATCCAAGGTGAGCTTGCCAACCTCGGTGCAGAGCCAAGCTATTAATAGTACAGGGAAAAAAACCCATCTGGGCTTATTCCAGCCTTTAAATCCATGACATAAACCAGTCCTTGATGATGAAGGGCTGTGCTGCGTGCAGAGAGATTTTGAATTTCTCTCGAAACCACTTTCATGCAAAAACACTCCTGGTTTTCCACAGCTGAGTGCCAGTAAAGCAATATCCATGGCCCAGGAGTGCTGCCTGGGGAATGGCAGTTACAGGAAATGCCATCAGGAAAATGTTTGTGGTTCTGCTGTGCCTCACACAGGGGAGTTCTGAAGAGACACTCATTAGCACTCTGTGCCCATGCAGGACCCTCGGTGTGAGGAAAGCCTGATGAAAAACCCCAAACACGGACTGCAGGGTTAAAAGAAGTCAAGAAATTTAAGTAAAAGAGCCAGATCTTCAAGCATAACCACATCCCCACAACCTTATTAGCATTCTTTCCCAAAGCCAGTGACTTTTGCCAATTAAAGGGTTCACTTTGCAGGCAGCACCACTGAGGCACCTTTGGCCCTATAATGGCCATTTAATGAGGTTTCCCATTCAGCACTGCCAGTTACTCACTGCAAAGCCTCAGGGTCGCAATCTCTGCGTGCCCAGAGCTGCTCTCACCATCCTGGTGTCCCCCAAGAAGGGACAGTGACACACAGCACGATTTGGATACAGGGACACCTGTATTCCTACAAGCTCACCTGGAGCTTCCTTTGCCATTGTGCCAGCACAAAACCACAGCAGAATCCAACTAAAAACTCACATTGTGCTCAATAAATTCCGTGTTTGCTTTTAGCCTGTTTTACCAGTCACACCACCATACAGGAGGAAGTGACATCTTGCCTTGGAAAACACGGCCAGGCACTCACTGCTGCACTGAAGTCAGTTTAGAAGGACTTTAATAAAATGTCAGGTTTTAGCATTAATTTTTGACTTGATTTCTTCCCCCTCACTGCTTTGGTACCACATGAAGAAATAACAAAACACCCACCTTCAATATTTGAGGCACGTTCCTGAGCTGTCCTGCTCTCAAGTCACTGCAAGAAGGAAAAATATCTTCAGTTTGGGTTGGTTTTTTTATTGAGTTGGTTTCGCTTGGTCTGTGTCTTTCTCCCCCCAAAAGCCAAACCTGATTACAAAGCTGCATTTCAGGAGATTGCTGATTGCACCTTCTGCTCCAACTCTTGGAAATCAAGATGTTGGAAGTGTTTTATCCATGTTGGGAACAGGGTGTAATTTCTTCCATATGCTAAACCCACACCCAGCTGTTTCTAACCCCATCCGTATTTTGGAAACAACAATTTCAGTGCCTGTTTCCCCCCCCTCCTCCTCCACTGCCAGGTGCAATTCCTGAACCCTGCACAAGCCGAGGTGCCCTTTCAAAGGCAGCAATTAAGGATCTCTCACAGGCCATGAAGGATTGTTGAGGGTAAAAATAGAATTCAGGAGTAGAGCTGACACTTGTATTTGTCCTTGTGAAGTGAAGGAACACCCTGCTGCAGTTAAAACTGGCACCATTTCAACTGCTCTTCAAAGGAATTGTGCTCCACCCTCTGCTGATTCTCTGGAGAGAGGGGAGTGTGGAAAGAACACCAAGCAACTCCTCTCTCCAGGGAGTCAGGATTATTGGAATGAAGAATACCAGAATGTGACATCCCTCACAAGAGCATGTAGTGACAGGACAAGGGGGAATTGTTTACACTGGAAGTTCAGATGAGATATTGAAATCCTTCCCTGTGAGGGTGGTGAGGGGCTGGGATGGATTTCCCAGAGAAGCTGTGGCTGCCCCACTCCTGGAAGTGTCCAAGGCCAGGCTGGACAGAGCTTGGAGCAACCTGGGGTAGTGGGAGGTGTCCCTGATTAAGAGAAGAACTGAAGGACAGTGTCAGCTGCTGCATCCTGTCTACCCTTCACCATTCCCCACTAAAGGCAAGGGAACAGGAAAATCAATCAGTGTCAGGTTGTTGAGCAATCCTGAGAGCTCACAGGGCTCAGAGCACCAGGGAAGACATCGCCTGTTGCTGTCTGCCACCGAATGACACAAACGCGGCACTGCAGCCACGCCTGCAACACGAGCTGGGGCAGGGGCTGGGCAACTTCCAGCACTGCAGCTCACCTCGGTCTGGGGCACCTCCGGCTCTGCCACGGCTCAGGGCTGCCTCTGGAAAAGAGGGAAATACATGGACAGGGTTTAACCACACCCCAAAGCCTGGTTACACGGTTACTGTTTCACTAGCAACAGGGATTTAAAAGAAATAAACTAACAGCACAGGAGTATTTTTATTTTCTGGTAAGATTAAGGTTGGTGACTCCCAGTGTTGTCACCGCGCTGCCACGGGGCTTTACAAATCACTTCAAGGCATTCTTCTGTCACACAAGTGGTACCCACAGGATCTGATTCTCAAGGCTAAATGATCAGAAACCCACGCGCCACCTCTGCTGCACAGATCAAGCAGAACTTCCCATTGTTACATCCAGATCTCAGAGTCAGTTTTTCCCCAGTCTCCTATGAAGCAGCTGATTAATGAACGATGTCAGGCTATCAATCACTCTGAGTGCTCACGGGGTGCAGAACAAACGAGCGTAGAACATAGCCTGTGTCTCTCTTGCCACTCTCTTGACACAAAGATGCCACAGCAGCCATCTCTGCAACGCCAGTGGCAGGCTGGGGGGGGGGGGAAATAACCCATAAAGACTGAAAAAAATGTAATTATGAGTGGATGTCCATCCCTAGAAGTGCTCAAAGCCAGGTTGGATGCAGCTCTGAGCAACCTGGGATAGTGTAAGGTGTTTCTGCCCATGTTCCTTTCCAACCCAAACCATTCCGTGATTCTGTGCTATTTTTAATTACAAGATTTTATCACCTGCTCAGAAGGCAATGCCACAAAGGTGTATGGTGCACGTGGAGATGTTAAACATAACACACCACTTACAGTTAAAAACGTGGTTGAAGCTTGCTTGGGCAGCCTTTTTGAGAAGGATCACCCTTCATTTCTGAAGTCACCCCATCGTGGTCACTTCATTTTTTTGTCCACTGCCAGGCTGAAGAGAGAAAAATAAAAGAAAAATGCTGTTAACAATCGCCTAACAACCTTTTTTTTTTTTTTTTCTGAAACGCAGCATTTACTTGAAAACCAGAGAATTACAACAATTAAAAAAAGAATATCTACTAAAGATTCATTTTAGCTACTGAAATCTTTGAAAACATTTTCCTGAAAACCTGAAAGCCCTAAATTTTCTTCCCTTCTTCAGTGGGGTATATTAAAACATATACAGCTATTTATGCTCTATATTACAACTATATATACAAAATATATCTATTAAAAGATACACTTTTAATGTGCGTGTATGTATGTATATGTATATATGGGCATTATTCTCCTAGTGCATTCCATGATACGCCAGATTTACAGCGCACGTGGCAAGGCCTGGAGCCTCCGGAGCCTCCAGAGCCCCGGGGGCCTCTCCGGGCCGGTTCCGGCCGCGTGGCTGAGGGGGAAGGGCCGTACTCGGAGCCTCACCTCACTCGGGTCCTCCCGCCGCAGCCGCTCAGCGCCGGGGCCGGAGAGAAGCGGCCCGGAGGGAGCCTCACCATAATATGGCGCGAGAAGGCGCAGCTGTGGAGCCGCCTCAACCAGCACCGGTTTCCTGCGCCTGAAGAACCCAGGGCTCCCCGTGAGGACACTGGGAGAGGCCAAAGCTGGTCCAGGTCCCGGTCCCGGCCCCGCTGAGGAACGGCCGGAGCTCCGCTCCCGCCACCCCGCGCCCGCCGAAAGGGCAATGCTGCCCCCGCCTCCCGCTTATATAGGGAGAGGACGGCAGCGCATGCGCGGCGCATTTCCTCCCACGAGCGCCCCCTGCCGGGCGGGAGGACCCAAAGCGGGGAACGGACGGGGCTGGGGACACGGGATGGGACACGGGATGGGACAGGGGATGGGACATGGGATGGGAACACGGGACGGGACACGGGACGGGGACACGGGATAGGGACACGGGACACGGGATGGGACACGGGATGAGACACGGGATGGGGACACGGGATAGGGACACGGGACACGGGATGGGACACGGGATGAGACACGGGATGGGGACACGGGATAGGGACACGGGACACGGGATGGGACACGGGATGAGACACGGGATGGGGACACGGGATAGGGACACGGGACACGGGATGGGACACGGGATGAGACACGGGATGGGGACACGGGATAGGGACACGGGACACGGGATGGGACACGGGATGAGACACGGGATGGGGACACGGGATAGGGACACGGGACACGGGATGGGACACGGGATGAGACACGGGATGGGGACACGGGATAGGGACACGGGACACGGGATGGGACACGGGATGAGACACGGGATGGGGACACGGGATAGGGACACGGGACACGGGATGGGACACGGGATGAGACACGGGATGGGGACACGGGATGGGACAGGGGATGGGACACGGGATGGGGACACGGGGTGGGGACACGGGATGGGGACACGGGATGGGACATGGGATGGGACATGGGATGGGGACACGGGACGGGACACGGGACGGGGACACGGGATAGGGACACGGGATGGGGCACGGACCCCTGCCCTGGGCTACCCTGGGGCCTCCCACGGAAACACGAGGCGTGCTGGAGTATGGGTATCCCTTTTCTCAGCTGCTCCTAGAATCCCCCGCTTCCTGCAGTGGCAAAGGTTGGGCTCCCAGTGTGTCACTGGACCAAGTAGGGACCCTCCGACCCCCACTGAGGACCCTTCTACCCTGCAGCAGCCACCGTGCAGTGTCCCCAGCTTGGGGACATCCTTCATCCCGTTCCCTCCCATCGCCTTGACTGCCCTGGCCAGACTCCCCATCCCATTCCACAAGGCAAAAACCCAAAAAGGAGCACGGGGATAAATCCCTTTATTTGCTAAGAAGAGGTGCAAGATACAAGTGGCTTCAGATGAGATCACAAACACAGGAAAGCCACAGGACAGCGGCACCTCCCTGCAACAGTGACAAACCTGAGGACAGGAGCAGGGTCTGGCCTGGCTCCATTTTCCCTTACGTTGCTCTGGACAATTTTTGGAGCTAGAGACCCTCCATGGCTGTGACCACTGCCGGATCACTGTACACAGGGCTGGGGGGTCCCCTCCCCAGCCAGCCAGCTCTGCCAAAAGCCGGTGCTCTGGATGCAGAGCCAGTCCCATGGAAGTGGAGCAGGACACCCATCAGTGAGGCACTGAGCGCATCCCTAGGGCTCTAATTGCCCTTGGCTTTGCTCCGCAGCTCCTCGATGGCCTCGCTCTGCCGCCTCTTGTCCTTGGCACGGATGATGGTCATCCTGAAGAGTTTGCAGTAGAGCTCCACGGCTGCGGGGGTGTCATCATTCCCGGGAATGGGGTAGGTGATCAAACACGGGTTGCAGTTTGTGTCCACCACCCCCACGGTGGGGATGTTCATCTTGGCCGCATCCCGGATGGCCACATGCGGCTCGAAGACGTTGTTGAGGGTGCTGAGGAACACGAGGAGGTCGGGCAGGCGGACACCGGGGCCAAACTGGATGGAGGCGTTGGTGAGGAGCCCTCCCTGCCAGTAGCGGGTGTGCGCGTACTCCCCGCAGGCCCGTGCTGTGCTCTCGACCAGGTGGCAGAACTGGCGCTTGCGGCTGACGAACAGGATGATGCCCCCGCGGTAGGCGACGTGGGCTGTGAAGTTGAGGGCCAGCTGCAGGTGCTGCATGGTCTGATCCAGGTCGATGATGTCCTGACCCAGGCGGCAGCCGAAGATGTAGGGCTCCATGAACCTGCGGGGACAATGGGAGTGCGACACAGGGGACACGGGGATGGGGTGTGCAGGCATCGAGTGCTTCTGCACCATCCCATGCTCCAGCTCCTGGCTGATACCAGAGGTGCTCTCTGCAGAGAGCCCTCACACCCAGTGTGTGCCCCAGTCTCACATCAGGGGGATCCCTGTAACCTGCCCTGTGTGGGCAGTTCCAGGCTCAGACCAATCCAGCAAATGTGGTCTAGGGAAGCATTCCTGATGTCAACATGAGCTGGATCACAAAACAGCATCACTCACCTGTGCCGACATCCCTTTTTGTGGCCCAGGTGTACCCGAGCATCAAAGAGATCTTTCAGGGTGAAGAGCTCATTCACGCTGAAGAAGTCTGGGTGGCTGAGAGGCTCCGTCAGCAGCTTGTCATCCTCAGCTGAGAGAGGGGAAAGAAATAATGACTGCATTTTGGGGATGAGCCGGGACTGCAGAGAGGCGCCCGATGCAGCACGACCGGCTTCTGCACGGCGGTGACACCCGCACGGGCATCGCTCACGGGCTGGGGTGCCAGGGGTGCAGTGCGTGGCTCTGGGGAC
>NW_008246054.1:2934866-2946382 GCF_000691975.1 Corvus brachyrhynchos
CAGATGGAGACACGCTGCCCTTACCTGCATCCAGCCCCGCTGCATCGAGGCTTTGCGGGTGCTGTCCATGTTGGCATGTAAAACATCCCCACCCTTTTCTCGCCACCCCCAGAGCTCCTTCAACATCCTCTCGCACAAGTTTTCGGATCATCTGGGCAAGATTGGCATGGTCAGGAACGACGGCCTGAACACGTCCCTGGAGAAGAGCCACTGCACCGGCCCCGACACGTTCATCACCGCCTACGAGCACCTGGACTTCCACCCCAGCTACAACCCCAGCGGCCCCTCGCACTGCAGGGACCAGCCGCTGTAGCGGGGACACCACAGAGCCACTGCGGCTTTTGGCTGCACTGGGAAAACCACCTACAGCCAGCCTTGATGCTAAACAAAACCCACTAGATTACAGAGGAATGTTATTAGGAGTAATACATTAAAGATTTAGTGTGGTTGATGTCAGTTAGGTTGCTTAGGGTGAAGGCTTTTACCTAATTTATCAGTAGTGTATAAATACTAGAACAACATATATTACATATACATCCCCTTATCCTCTTTGTCACTAATGATCCTTTACACTCTTGGCTCATGTACCACATACCATTAAAAATTAAGATTTAAACTGCCTCTCTACTATTTAATGACTAATCAATCTGCAAGTTTTCCAGAGGTATTAATTAACTCTTTGGATTTCTTGTAGAAAGTTCATGTTTCTTCTCTCTCAAAACTACAGCGTTTTAAGAATTTATTCAAATAATGACAAGTAATCAAAAAGAAATTTTTTTTTTTAAGTTTTATTGGAACAACTGTAGTTACAGGCAGAGAAACTGCATCAGTTGGACAGTGAGTGCACTGAAAGAACACCTGAACATTTTTGGGTAAAGATGAGTTTTTAAGAGAAACTACTCTGCCTGATGGATGAGAAACAGTCCCACCTTACAGGTGTAACATAACATTAAAAATGAGCATAATATTATTCAAACTGTTTGCTAAGAATATAAATAATGAGTGTAACATTATGTCCAAACACCACTGCAATTGATATTCCTCACATGTCAGAAATATTCCCTATTTGTGGCATGTGGTTATCTCAAACATAGCAAGAGCTGGGTAAACCCCCCTCTGCTGCAAACACACCAATACATTGGAACAGGTAAATAAACTGAGCACAAATGGGCCCGAAAAGTTAACATTTCGAAGATTTAACATAGGAAAAGAAATAAGCAACCCTCTCTCATTTGCTGTTACTCTCGTATTAGACTCTAGACAATACCTGGAGCTTCTTAGAACTTCCCTTTCTTCTCCTGAAATGAGAAAATAACAAAGTGCTGAATCAATTGAAATAGTTGTGGCAATGTTATGTGTATTTTTATCCACAGATTTTTCTGCAGGTGGCATAATTTAGAGATAAGGCTGCCTCTTAAGAATATAAATGGAGTGGATTCTGTCACATATTTTCCCACTCCATCTGAAAACACCCACCTCTTCTTCCTTGCCTCAATTTCTTCCCTTTTAGTTTTACTCTTGAAACCAGTTCCTTGAAGAGTTTGGCATGCAATGTATCTAAGTATTCAGAGGTTAGACCAAATACAATTTTTTAAAAAGAAATACCTGTACAAATTCAAAATATCATCCTAAAAATGACACATTTTACCACACAGGATCTACCTCAAACAATCTCTTTCTACTCTGTCTTTTGAAAGGAAGATTTTCACGTTTGCAGATAAAATTATGTGAGGCTGAACTATCACAAACTGAAGGGATGAAAAATTAAAAAGCTTCTACATTAATAAAAAAATGGGGGCAGGAATGGTGTGTTCCTGCCTTGTATAAAGAGCAGCTACACGTCACAACATGTGTTCCTAAAATAGCAGCGAAGAACTGGTAATAAAAAATTAAGGGAGTCCTTCTGGTCCCTTGAGGATCCTTGAAGATTGTTCCCAAAGCACACAAAAACAGTCACTGGGGTAAAAAAATGAAGCAATAAACCTCTTTTCAGATTTATCTGAGAGCTGCGGTGCTGCAGCCAGGATCTGTAACTCACCAGAGCTGTAATAAAAAACACCAAGTAGTTCAATCACTTAATATCTAAATTAACAAGTTTTGTGCTCTGACTGGAAAGAAAAAATAGCATTGTGCATTTTTAAAAACCATGAACCAGCACTCATGAAAAAAAAGGTAACTTCACAAGCTTTAGAAGAGCTGAGTTTATGGTTTCATGTTTCTACTGCAATAAGGGATTAACTGGGGTCTCAGGAGGGTGGGAATAAAGGAAAAAGGAGTTTTCTGGGCACTCCCCAGGGCCAGCAGGGCTGTGCTGTCTGTGCTCTCTCTGTGGCCTCTCTGGGGCTGTCATGGGCACTATAAACAGGAAATAAAATCTGCTTTTGGAAATGCACCTATGAAGATTCAGCCTCGAGAGATTTGTGCTGCAGTCCCAGCCTTGGCACCACGTGTGGGACTCTTGCTCATGAATTCATTCCCACTCAATATAATCTTTTTTATTCCTCAGCTGGTCAGCCTTTAGTGATGTGTAAGAGGGATTTCTTATTGCTCCAAACCACCAGACTTCTCTTTTCTGAACAAGTGATGAGAACTGGGCCAGGATGAGGACACTGCCACTGGAGCCCTGGCTGCTATTCCAGTTCCAGAGATGTTCCTTGACACACATTTAGTTACACAAGGAAAGACTCTACTCCTTGACCACAAACACCAGGAAAGTAAACTCTTGGAGTTCTGCTACCACAAGCACCATCCTCACCTCCCAAAAGCCATCCCTTTGTATTTTGTAAATTCTCCTCCTTCATTTTTTGTTACAAAGAATTAATGACATCCTCAGTCAGGAGGGAAAAGGGAACACAAAAGTTATCACTCACTCAAGATGATGACACAAACCATAGGAGCACTCCAGTTTCACGGTCCATGGGCAGAACCCCATTTATTAAACATTAGAAACTCAGCAATGTACACCATTTCCTATATACAAATCAAATTCATCAATAAAAAAAAAAAAAAAAAAAGTGCTGTTTGAAATCAGGTTTTATTTAAAGCACAAGGTAACTGGAATTGCATCTTCACTGGGAGTGAATCAGGTCACGAGTGGTACTGAGGACACAGACACAGCGACAAGGGCACGAGACACCTCTGAAGTCGTAATGTGGATTTACCGAAAACTTTTGAGGAGAAACATTCAGCTTTTTATACAAACAGTACGTAGTGCTTCCAACATCTCTAGGAAAATTAAGTATACAGTTTAATCCTTTTAAAGCAAGGTACTTGGAAAACTTCTAGTTTAAAATACCAGCCTATTGAACTATTCCAAACAAAAGGCCCAAATCCTGCAAAGGAATCAAGGCAGAGCAAAAGATAAACCTGTGGAGAGGGACTGCAGGCACTGAGCTAAGTAAAAAACACTTTTCCAAGGTATCCTACCACAAAATGGAGATGAGCTAACACACTGACCTTTAAACAACCCGGCCAACCAACCCAAGGGCTACAAAAAGGTGGCTGGACAGTCAGAAATGCCAAAGTGAGCACTATAAACATGTTTCAAACGTAGCTGCACGACAGCATAAACACACCAAGGATGTTTATTTCTCTACATGCCACAGTTACTACTCTATGCTACACCGCATTTTGCCCATATTCTGCATCACACCAGGGACACCGTGGGATACTGGATCCAGTCTTGGCTGCTTTTGCTCCATTTCGCAAGTTTAAGGCCAGCCTGGAGGAAGACTCCTGAAGTGACTGAGAAACAAAGTGATGCTAAGTGGTGGTTTGGCTGAGAAAAGTTCTGCAGAAGACCAGACAAAGAGAATATCAGATCAATTCACAGGGACAAGATGTGAGAACAAACTCCTCCAAGGACTTCACGACACACAAATGAAAATGAAAGAACCAACAACTCCAATTTACACCTTTTGAATTTGCAGTGAAACCAATGTGGGGGCACTTTGTGTGTGTGTGTGATGTGAATGTGCTACTTCAATCCCGTTGAAAGTCAGTACAAATAAGAAGATAGTAGTGAAAAATTGCTTTATTCTGGCTGCTGGCAATGGAGGCAAAGAAAGAGCCTGAAGAAAGAACAGTGCTGAAAAGATCCGTGGCATTTGTGTTGTGACTTCCTACAGCAAACCCAGCTTTGCTTTATTGCACCAAAATTGTCAGTGAAAAGTTTCACAGAAATGTAACATTTAAAAAACCACTTCTGAAAAAGGAAAGTTAAGGGCACTCAATTCCAGAAAGTTCATTCAGGAAACCAAAAGCCATCTCTGGGTAACTGCAGGGCATCAAATGAGATAGTTGAGAATAACGAGGAATTGTTTGAGCCCTGCAGGCCTGACAGTACAGAAATCCAGGGAAATCCAGGGAGATCCAGGGAAATCCAGGGAAATCCAGGGAGATCCAGGGAGATCCAGGGAGATCCAGGGAGATCACGTTGTCTGAACAGACACACTCCTTCACTTGTCTTGGACTGCAATTGTGCTTGGAATCATCTGCTAGCAGGAGGTTCTGGGTGTTCAAAAGGACTCTGAGCAGCTGCTGAGATCACTCTGCAGAGAACGTGCAGACAGAGCCATTCACTTGATTTACCTGAATTTGCATTTGTATCTTCCAGGCTGGATCTCCACACCCACAGCTGCACTCGAGTTCTGCTTAGGGACCTCATCCCACAGTCCTCAGGGTGGGAAAACTGAGCTCCCAGCAAAAACCCACCCCACAGGATTGTCCTAAGGCAGCTCGGATGTGACCAGTGTCAGATCATCTGCATTGCTATCCAAGGCTGTGTTTTCCTAGGATCTCTTAACAGGTTCCCAAATAAATTCTGTGCACAAAGAGGTTTCCCTTCGAGAGACAATTAGAGGCCTCATAATTTAAAGTGTGATTAGCCAATATCTTATCTACAGTAACTACAGTATCCTGTAGGAATGCAAGCCCTAAAAATCATTATAAAAAATATTTCCTTAGAGCACTTTAAATAATTTACAAAATTCTACAAAAGCTACGTATGTCTATCCATGATATCCCTGTTAAATAGAATTATTTTCACATTAGTGTGTGTATGATATACAGGTATCGGCATCTCCCACTGCCTCTCCTTTCCTGTCTCAAGTTTTACCAAGGTAATTACAATGAGAATTATTTTATAAAAAGACTGCTATTGAAAAAAAAAAAAAAAAAAGTACTTACATATTTGAAACCTTTTTTTCCATGAGGGAACCTGGGCAGTCCCCTGCAGGTAGATCAGTAAATTTTGCACAGGTTTTGGTTAAAAATTCCTGCCCTTGGTGTACTTCACTAGCAGCTTCGCTGTTCTGCAGGACAGGTATTTTTCCTTCCATTTTGGAGCTGGTTACCTGACTTTCTTCCTGCCTCTCAGCTTTTTCTTCCTTAACACACATCTGCACACTGTTTTCTGCACATGCTCCTCCACTGTTATCCACTGCTGCTGCTGTCACATTGAATTCCTGCCTTGGGCAAGCTAAACTTGGATCTGGCCTCTTGTCCAGCTGGTTATTCCCTCCCTTACTGCACACCTGAGCACTCTGCTGAGCTGGGTCTCTGCTGACTTTATCTGCTTTTCCCACACTGCACTCAGGGCGTGGGGGATCCACAGTGGAGTCAGCCCAGCTGCCTTTGTGGATACCTCCTTCCTCGATCCACAGCTGGCTGTTCTCAGCTCTGGAGGTTCCTCTGCAAGCCTTATCAGCTTTTCCTGCTGCCACACTCGGTTCCTGTGAGGGGAGGCTGGAGTGCGACTGATGCCCTGGAGTGTCGGCCTTCCTGCAACCCTCAGCTGCCACTTTGAGACACACAGGAGCAGCCTCAGCTCCTGCACAGGTTTCTGCTACATGGGGACCTGCCCCTCCCACAGTGAGTTTCTGAGAGGAACTGGGTGCTTTTATTGCTGGTGTAATTTCCCCACTAAATTCACCTTTTGCCAAGGGGTTAAGTACATCTGTGTCCTGGGAAGCTGCCTCCATTCCCAAGGCACTGCTCTGGGTGAGCAAACACTCTGCTTTCTGCTTTTTGTTCAAAAGCATCGATTTCTTCCGGTCCCGGGCATATTTGAGACCTGCAATAAATTTACTTGAGATTTTTAGTTGGAAGGTATTCTTCCTTTTAGATCTGGGCTTTGCATTCATGACTTTTCTCACTTTACACCCTTCATTTCTGCTGGTTTTTGGGGGCTCTGTGTTATGGACATTCCTTTTCCCTGTTGCATTCCCAGGTAACTCCCCAGCAGCACCACCTTTGACCCCCCCCAGTCCTTGCTTAGCTTTTGACTGACCAGTAGTAGGAACACTCTCTGCAGAGGAAGCACATTTCCTGCTGCCAGCTAACATTGCACTTTTCCCTTCTGTTCTCGGAGAGTTTTTCACCTCCTCAGTCTGCTGAGCTACCTCAGTCTTTTTACTCTGACCCAGCACGAGGTCGATCTCATTTTCCACCGGCTGCTGCTTTGCTTTTCCTTTATTACCAGTTTGTTTGGTCACTCTAAATAGGTCCAGACTTGCATCACCTTTTTGCATCTCTGAATTGCTTGCAGAGTCTTTAGCCTTTTCTGCCAAAAACCTTCTGATTTCTTGCTCGATGCTGTCATCACTGTCCACTGAGCTGCTGTCACTGGTGTCCGACACAGCTGGGAAAGCACATTTTCTATTTTTAGCCCCCCGCTGGTTTGAAACTGATTTAGGTTTATTGCCTTTTTTAAGCTGTAAGTTAAACTCCAGGTTTTTCATGGTTTCTGGCTTGTCATTGGGAAGTCTGATGTTGTCTGGAGGGTTCCTGACTGCATTCTCCCTCACAGCTTTCCTTGGTTTTGAGAGGCAGCTTTTCAGCAGTGAGGGATTTTTACATTTCCACTCGTTTTGTTGGAGGTTACTGAATTCATCCAGCAGCTGAGTTTCTGTCTCACTGAATCTGACTTTCTTCTTGCACTGAGCTTTCTGGTCCTTGCATTTCTTCTTTAACTTCCTTTTAGACCGTAACAGGTCCTTGATAGCACTATCCAGGTCCTCATCACTGTCCAGAGAGCTGCTCTCATCACCCGACCCCTCCCTCTCTGGGGTTTGGGTGGGGTTTTTTATAGGTTTTCTTGTGCTACTCTGAACCTGCACAAAAGGGTTTACAGAGTCCAAGGCCACACATCTGCTGCCATCAGAGCCAGACAATTTGGGAGACATCAGCTGCTGCTGCCTCGGGTCTTTACTACTCTGAGCATCCCGGAATTCTGCGGGGCTGCTCAGGGCGCGCTCCTCTTGGAGCACAGGGAATTTGGAATAGTTACCTGGCTGGAAAAGTCCTGTCTCCAGCTGTTCAGGTGCTTTTGATGCCCCTTGTTTTGCTGTTCTGCCTTCCCTTTTAAGTCTCCTTTTCCGACTCAGGGATAATTTAAGTGTTTTGGGCAGAGAAGGCTCAAGGGTCCCGGTGAGGTTGTTTGGATCAGAAGGCAAAGGCATCTGGATGGAGTGTGACAGGCTGGGAGGTTTTGTTCCAAGGTTTTCTGACTGTGCTTTCAGAGCCAAGAAAGTCCTGATTTCTTGCTCTATGCTGTCATCACTGTCCACAAGGCTGCTGTCACTTTCACAACGGGAGGATGAAAGAAGCTGGGAAGAAAAGAAGGAGTCTGCAGTGAGGGATTTGCTGTCGCTTCCCATTTGGGATGGCATGATCGTTTTGGAAATATCCAGGATAGCTTCTGCACACATGAGTTCTGCAGATGTGTCTGCTCTGCAAGAGGCCTGCAGCGTGAGCTCACAAGCAGCAATCTTGTTTTCTGGAAGTGCAAAATGTCTGGCTTTTTTCAGTGGTTTAAACAGCTTATTAAAGTCATTGCTGGTGCTTTCTAATCCTGTTGACTTGGAATTAATTTCTTTTCTCTTGTTGCTTATAGGGTTTTTATGGATTTCTGGTGAGGCACTTTTTGTGGAGCTAATTGTCAGGCTGGCAGAAATGTCTGCCATACCCTTTGGATCAAATTGTTCCCTTTGCAAAGGGACACAGTTTGCTGCATGACCTGCCTCTTTCCTGATTTTCTCCAGCTGGTAAAGCTGAATGGCTTCTTCAATGCCATCATCGCTGCTCGAGTCAGATGTGTGCATGCTCTCCTTGATAAGTGCTTCCCTTGGCTCCCAGTAATGAGCTCCACTTCTCTCATTCTGCTCCACGAGCCAGGGCTGGCTGGCAGTGGCCATTTCTAGATATGCTTGGTTCACCTGGCTGAAATCACTGGGCTCTGCTTGGATTTTTGACTGCAAACACTTGGACTGGGCACCGGATTTCTGCAGCTTGGGATGGTGCCTCAGGAGCAGTGCACTACAACCTTGCTTTATAGCACCACAGTTCGTTCTGTTCGTTGCTTCTTTGTTGCATTTCAGGACAGATCTCACGCCGGAATCTTTTTTATCCTCCTCAGTAACACATTTACTAATTTCTTGCTGCTTCTTCTCATTCAAGAACTGCACTATTTCAGCTTGTATGCTCTGTTCGAAGGAGTCATCGCTGCTGATGCTCTGAGGGGAAGCAGGCTGGAGCCTTTTCCCAATTCCCAGGTGGTCAGACAGGTACTCTTCAGAGAGCATCTCGGCTTTAAACTTCACGGGGAGGAGGTTACTGGCCACTTTGTTCCGGGAGAATTCTCTCTTAAACCTTTTGTCTCTGCTCACATTCTCAGTACGCTCTGCATTCCTTGGTAATGACTGGGCACTTTTGCTTTTTGTTTTCAAGTACTCTTGGATGGCTTCCTCTATACCTCGGTCCACAGAATCGTCGCTGTCAGAATCCAGCAGGAGAGTCTCAAATTCCACATTCTCCTCCACATCGGTGTCATCGGAATCCTCAGGGCACCCACACCGGGTATACTGAGGATGCTTCCGCAGCAACGTGGTGCTGGATGGGACCCTGGTACTGGTGCCTTTTTCTTCCTTCTGTTTCTTCTGCATAACACAGCCACACTCATTGTTCATACCCAGGGCAGGCTCTTGGCTTTGCAGGTTGTTTATGATCATCTGAACTTTGGCGCTCACAGAGGTTCTGGTGATGTCGCCGTCAGATTCAGGGAAGCAAACGGGGTATCTACAATTCCTTGCTGGTCCAAAGGACTCCCATTTTGTCTGAAGAGCTACCAGAGGAGAAGCATCCATAAGGAACATTCTAGCAGACCACAGCAAAGTCCACAGCGGAACAGATTTTCAGACTGGTCTCTCCTCCATCCTAAAACAAAGAAAAAAAGGAAAATACTTATGACGCGCGTGCCTTCTAGAAATTCCATGTAATAATCCTGGTAACAAATTGTAAATTATTAACACTCAGAACTACTGTGCCAGATAATCACAGGAGTTACTCCTCAACATCACTTGAACGGGTAAATCAGTCACTACTGCCACTGGGCATAAAGCAGAGCACTCATCTTTTGTGGTTTGTAGTATTTTCTGGCAAAATCATAACCCAATTCAAGTAATTATCTTCACTTCTGAAAATCTTCCTGCGCTTTCCAGTCCTTTTTGCATGTGCTCCTAAATAATGATGTACTGCCCAGACACACAAAGACTCACTGTGATGATACCCAGTGCACTGGTGTGTGCAATCCCCTTTGCACTAAGGTTGTCTCAATACTTCTGCAGAAAACTTTGTGGCAAGAGAGAAAGAACAATTTTAAGGAATTCTTTCATAATAAAGTAGAATTGGTGGGAGTAGAGAACCCAGCAAAATATTCTGCCTGTTGTTTCCTTTGACATAACTGCCCTTTTTAAGGAACACACAGCTCAGCTTTCCAGTTTTCCAATGAAAGCAGCGCTGGCTGTGTCCACATGGTGCAGGATGGGTGGATGTGGAGACAGCTGGACCATGATCTGGGATGGTGGGACACAAACCAACTCCTCCTCAGAGAGCAGAGTACTCACACAATATCCCAAAACAGCTTTTACGTGATCTGACTTGGCGTTAAACACACACAGCTGAGGTACTTGGGGCAGCTCAGAGAGAAGGACAGGGAACTTATTTCTTCCTGAGACACGCTCTACAGCAATAACCCCAAGACATCAATCACCCGGCCTCACTGCAGGATAAAAGCTCTTGGCAAACACAGATCTTTGGGAGTGCACAAAAGCAGGATGAAGATTAGGAACTATTCTTTGTGTTCCAGTCGAAACTGCAGACAGAACGATGCTTTGGTTTGTGGCAGAGTGAAAAAAACCATCCACAAAACTCCATTTAACACCCCAAAAAGTTCACCATCTCCACATGGTCCCATGAGGGTTGAAGGCTTCACCTGCAGCATCATTTGGATCAAGGGAGACAGCAATTCCCAAAAAACTACAGCATTTGGGTGGCTCTTCAAGCCCAGGCTCCACACAAACACAGTGAGTCCCAACTGCAGTGGCACCGGACTCTGCCAACCTAGGGGGACACGATTTTCCCTCTGAAACCTCCCTGACCTTGCTCTTGTCAATTATTCTCTAGTTCTGGTTTCAAATTAATCAGTGGCATTAAATATTTTAAAGGATTAATGACTCTAAACTCTTTAAAACTCCTTTTTATTTACTACTGAAAGGTAACAGACAACCAGGGAAGACAATTCTTCATCGCTCTTCTGATTTTTCTTTTCCTCTGTGAGAATTTGTCCCAAGCCATTCCTACAGAATTAAAATTTTAAGTATTTTGATCAAGACCATCCCTCCTTGCTGGCTGGTACCTGGAGCAACCCAACACAAGCTGTTTTAACTTCCACCTTTGAGTCAACTGAAGATAGTTTGGATTTATTTCAGCTCTACACACACCAGTAGAGCTCAGTGCTCCCAACAGAACCTGTATTTGGCCATGAATTAACCGAAAGCACCTCACAATCCTGACTTGTGCCTGAACACACAGTTCCCAACACAGCCTCCAACATGTTCACTTGGGCAAATATAAATTAAAAACACTTTTCCTTATAATAGGCAGCTAAGGATCAAAAAGACAGAAATTAGGATACCTCATTACCTTGAAGCAATGCAATTAACACACTTTAGCTCCCAGCTTCATTAAAAAATAAAACCCCAACGTTTTTCCTATTAACCTATTTCCACAGTTTTCAGGGAAGGGGCAGGTACCTTTGCTATGCCACACCTAGACTGGGGGTATCCTGCAAGAATTACATGGGATTGGGGTGAATTTCTGTGCCACAACACCCACCCAGGGCACCCATGGAGACTGTGAGGGGACACCTGGGTGCTGCCTGAGGGAGGACGTAAGGGGACATTCACCCAGGGAATATTCACAGAACGTGTGAGGGGACATGAGGGGACACCAACCCGGTTCGCACCCACGGAGGCTGTGTGAGGGGACATGAAGGGACACCAACCCGGGGGGCACCCAGAGAGGCTGTGGGAGGGGACATGAAGGGACACCAACCCGGAGGGCACCCAGAGAGGCTGTGGGAGGGGACATGAAGGGACACCAACCCGGGGGGCACCCAGAGAGGCTGTGTGAGGGGACATGAAGGGACACCAACCCGGGGGGCACCCAGAGAGGCTGTG
>NW_008246054.1:2947264-2962153 GCF_000691975.1 Corvus brachyrhynchos
TGCAACACTTGGCTGTCCCAGGCGCAAAGTTTGGGGGTGCAGAACAAGAACTGAGGTGCAGAGAGCCAAGGCCTCTGCTCTCAGCAGCTGAAGCGGTCGGCGCTGGGGCTCCTGGAGCTGTTGGACTGTTGGAGGTTTCACACAGCGGAACAGCAAAGTTTTAGTGCTCTAATTCATCCCTGTTTTGTTGGCAAGCGGGTTTTCCCCGAGGATACACTGCCAACCCTATGCTATCATCCCTGTGCTTCCAGAGCAGAACCAAGCTGTGGGATGCTTCCCTTCGGGACACCCGTTTCAACCTGCTCATTCCTAAAACACACAGAGTGAGTCACAGCTCTCAGTCTATAAATCTGCACAAGCATTTCCATTCCTCGTCTCTGGCAAACAAAAACCTGGTGCCTCAACCCGAAGTGCTGCCTGTTTTCACTTTGTCCGTGCATTTTGTTTCCCCGTGGGGCTGGAACACCTGTGATGCTGCAGAGGAAATCAGCATCTTTTGGCTGGGTGTCCTCAAAATCACAGGGGAAATGCTCAGGCTGGGTGATGTCAAGTGGGGAACAGCGGGTATGGAGGGTCCCAGGCTGAAAATGGGGTGACTGAGAGTGTTGCTCTCTTTTTGTGCTCACTCTGTGGCAACACATCACAAGATACGGGGCTGATATATGGCGAGGAACAGATTTCCACCGGCTTTTATCCCAGAGATTCTCATTTTGGGGAGCACATGTATTTCTGTGCCCTTTCCTCATTTCCAGCTTCACATTCGAATTTTTCCTCCCGCCCCACCAAACCAGGTCTGACCCTGGGAATGTGGGGCAGGACCATGTTTCAAACCATCAGACACAGTTACAAACTCGTATTAATTTATCTCCTGCTCTTACAACAGATAAAACAGAGCCGATAAGACATTTGCCTGTGTGTTCTTGTCCCTGGGATATGTAACATGCTTTTATGTTCTGATCTGGCTCGCTTGAACGAGACTGCTGAAAACAGCACAGCCAGCATCTGTGTGCAGGAGGAAACAATGGACTTGCTTTTCCTTCACTGCAGAATTGCAGCCTGGAGGTGAGGAAACTTTGCTCTGCTCACCATATTCCTCCCTAGTGCCGAGGCAGAGGAAAGAAAGGGCTCTTGTATTCATGTATCCTCCCGGGCCAAGTCAATTTACATGTGAATGCACTTTAAAAATAAAATTAAAGTCAAAGCTGTGGCCAGAAGCCTGATAAGCGTTTTTGTGCACATGCAGTTGCTTGGGAGGGGGGAGGCTGGCTGCTGCTGGAGAGCTCTGCTGTTCCCAGCCGAGGTGGCATCTGTGGCTCTGCGTGCCACTTTGACTTGGAAGAAGAGCAGAGCCTCTCCCCAAGGTCCCATTAGGGGTGATTTGTCCTCCTGATCCCTGCTCTTTGCGGAAATGAGAGCAGTGGTCCCTGTCCCCGCTGGACGGATGACAAAGTCACGAGCACTAATTGGGCCCCTCGTTAGAATGGCTGGAATGGCAGGGAAACATTCGCGTTCCCAAAATGAAACATCTCCCCCGACCTCGGGATCTACTCCTCCTGTTTGCAGGGTTAGGTGCTCATTACAGGTACCTCTGGATACCTTAGAGCCTGACATCACAGCTCAGGTGATGGCTTTTATTTTATTTTTTTTTAGCAAGAGAAAGGACAAGATTAAAACCAAATTAGCAGGAATAAAATGACTCACCAGGCAGATTTTGTTGTCAGGTAACCTGTGGCTTCGTGGCCAATTAATATTCCTACATGGAGCTATGTTAAAACACTGCCCATGTCTGCTGTGCTGCTGTTTTTTGGGAATATGGGTCACAGCTGATGCTGGCTGAGGACACAGCCATGTATAGGGCACGAGGGAAGTTGATAACCACGGGTTGTTCAAACCCTTTGCTGGCGGCATTCCCCAAGCACCTCTTTGGGTTTTGGGGCAAAACTGATTCACAACAACACAATCCTGCTGTGCCCATGGAGGTTTTGGGAGAAAAAGCAGTGGAGAAAGGAGATGGATGGAGCCAAATCTGATTTTCCCTGACCCTCAGTATTTAGGGTCCATTTTTCACATGGCTCCACTGAGCTTCAGGATGCTCAGTGCTGGCCCTGCTCCAACATCTCCCTGCCCTGTTCAGCTCCTTTAGTCTGATCTCAGATGATTTATTAGATGGAGAACAACTGGATCATGTAGTAACATGGCAAATTGAAGAGTTTAGTTGTTATTTAATAAATGCCAAGGAGACTCATGAGGCCTTGAAGTTATAATAGAAAGATCTAATTTAGGAAAAAAAAAGGAAGAGAGATGCCTGTGAAAGCTGCCAGGAAGCAGCGCTGGGTATTGAACATTTCTATTTACCCTCTGAATGGAACAGAGATGGTCTGAGCTTCCTTTTAGCAGGGCTGGATGCTGCCCAGGGAAGCAGCACCTGAGGCAGGAGGAGGTTCAAGGGCAATTTTTGGTGGAGCTCAGTCCTGGAAGCTGTGCTGTGTCTTGCCTTGGAAGACATCGTTGCTGTAAATCACCTTTGGTTGACAGAATTTTTAAGGAAAGAAACCAACCGGATCCATGAAGCAAATTAAACTGTAATTATAGCACAGAGACAGGTTACAGACTGCATTTAACATTTTTGAGTCGAACCTGGTGGGCTTCCCGTTCATCACTGACCATTATACAAAGTGCAGCTGAAGGTCTCTGTGGGGCACAGCTCATTGCTTTGGAAGATGTCCCTTTTCCTTGTTCATTCCAGGCGTATCTGGCATAAGAACAACGTGAAAAACACAATTTAGTGCCAGGAGTTTTAACTGTAACCCTGACCTTTCCTTGCTACCACGTGGCAGAGACCTCTAAAATGTCAAAGCAAATGATGGCCCCCTTCTCATATTCTGTACCTGGAACCTTTTCATGGTTTTTGTATGACTCATTCCTATCTAGGTTAAATGATAAATATTTCATGTTTACAATCCTGGACATGGGCCGTGTAGGCTTTTAAGAGTTTTCTTTACACAAATCCCTCCTTTCTGGCCATCTCCGCGGGCTTTGCTCGGAGGCAATGCTGTCAGTATTCCCACAAGGACGCTTCCAGCTGGCTCCTGTGCTTGTCACAATTCTGCTTGTGCCCATTAGGTGTCAGACTCTTATCGGCTCAGTCTCCAGTTCCTGGAATTTTGAGGAGATTGTGAGAAGCCAGAGCTGGTGTGGCTTTTCTGGGATGCTCTCTCACCTCTGGATCCTACCCAGAAAGGGCAAACGGGTTGCTGTGGTGTTCACTGGGCCACCAAACGGGGACTCTATGCTGGCTTTGTCCCAGGTTTTTACCAGCTGGAATTCCTCCAGATTCACTGCTCATCCCAGGGCTGCAGAATGAGCATCCACAGGCAGCAGCTCCTGCCCCCGACCTGCCGGGTTTTGCAGCACATTTGTGTTTCAGGTCACCTCTCACTGCATTCCTGAGGTCAGCTCTTCCTCTTGCAGCAGCTCCTCACACTGCTCTTGGCTCTGCAGGGTCACTGAGGTGTTGTCAGAGCAGTGACCAACCTCTTCCCACCTTGTCCATCATCCTTTTGGGATGAGCAGTAGGAACAGGGTGTTGATGCTCAGTGCCAAGCCCTGCCAGTGCAAGGTGCGGGGGCAGCTCGGATACTTCCTGCACCTCGGGGCTTGGGAGCACGGCTGAACACATGGGGATTCATCCAGACACAGAAAGCCAGGCTTCGTTTTTTACTTTTTAATGAACCATGTGCAGAATTTCCCAGAGCAGCACTTTGATTCCAGCCATGAGCCAGGATATAAACACGGGCATTTGGTGCCATGGGCCAAGGTGCCTGGTGATGAAAAGGGGTCTGTGAGCTTTAAAATGGCCTATTTAAAGGGCAGGATCAAAGATGTACCTTGGGATGGATACCTGCCCTGCTACATGAAGAAAAGCCAGAGTGAAACAGAGATGCTGCACTCACTTTATATTTCAAAAGGAAACTGCTTTGACTTTGTGCTGCAGTTGCTGAGAGCTTTAATGGGGCAGGGGGAGGGAAAGAAAACACAACAACAACTCCAGCTGCCCTCATTACTGCTCCTCTGACTCTCTGCTGAGGAATCCCAGCACAGCCATGGACTTGGCCACCTGCAGTTACCAGATCCTGCATTTATAGAGTGCTTTTCCTGACCTGCTGCTTACCCAGGAGCATCCCTGCAGCCCCCTCTGAGACAGATGCTGCTGGATTCCTTCTGTGGAGCAACTTCTGATTCCCAGCAGAGCCATCCCAAGCACAGTCCCAGCCCCCATTAGCTCTAAACTGGTGTTTTTAAGAGGCATCTTCAGCTTTTCAGATCACCTTCAAGGAGTGTTCTATTTTTAGCATCTGTGGACTCTCTTGGCTGCAAACAAGCGAAACCTCTCTGTGGTGAATTCACAACAGGGCAGCTGGCAGGGGTTCAAAGTCTCTGTCTGAGGCTCAGCACAATGGAAATGAGTTGTCCCTGAGGTCCCTGTGGAGCAGGCTGAGCCCACGGAGCCACCACAGGATGCTGCCTGTCCAGTCCCACCAGGGCCACGGTGCACAGCCTCATCCAGCGATGCCTCTGCCGTTGCCAAGTGCTCTTTGCACAAGTGGCTTTGATTAAGGATTTGCAAACAGCTCCTGTTTGGTTCAGTGCTTAAAATGCTTCCTTAAATAAGTTTTGGATCAAGCCAGAGATCACCGCTGTTTTGAATTTTCATCAGACTGAAAAAACACGCTGAACTGGGGGTTTGTGCAATGCTTTGACTTGGGTTCTTCTCCAGCAAAGCAGCACTAAATTAATCGCCCTCAGCAGAGCAGCCGTGCAGAGCCAAAGCCTCCCTGCTGCTCTGCGGGGTGAGGAGACCTCCCAGGAGCAGTTCCAGGCTGGTTGGAGCAGTGCTTGGAAAGCAGGCTGATAGTTACTTGAAGTATTTCTTTTCCCCCAGTCTTCATTCTGCTCCCTCAGTGCCCCAGCCCTGAGAGGCAAAGGGCAGGAGCCCTGAGCGCTCCTGCTTTGTGCAAGCTGCAGCTGCTCACACTCCACGTGTCCTCTTGCTTTTCATGGGTCTTTTAGGGCCGTGTCATATGGCCAGTGATGGGAATTTTGGACTAAGTGCAGTGTCGGATTCACCCTCCCATCCTGCAGAGCTGTCAGTGATGGAGAAATGTTGGCTGGGCACTGCAAATGCCTCCAGTACAGCAGATCCATAACAGCTTTGGAGACAGAGCAGAAGATCAAATCCTGTCCTAGTAAGCATTGAGAAAAATGTGGGATGCCTTCTCCTGGATAGGGCTTGCGCTGCTGGCATTGATGGTCCTTTTAAAGTGTTTCCTCATCCTGATCTTGTATCCCCTGGCAGTGGTCTGGGCTCCCTGGAGAATGACCCAAACCCCCTCTGATCCTTCCAGCACCCCTTGGGCCACTGAGATGCTGAAAAGACAGTGTGGGGCTACAAACCTTCACCCAAAATGTGGCTCAGCAAATTCCTGGCACTGCCCAACTGGCCAGGAAGAATCAGAGCGGGAAAAAAAGCCCATTCCCATTACCTGAGGTGCCTTTCTTTTTGCTCTCTCCTCGCTGCATCCCACACTGTGCAGAGTGAGGGCTGGATCTGACCTTTGGCCAGGCTTCCCTGCCTGCTTCTCAGCTTGGCTGGGGCTCAGGAAAGCCACGGGCGGGGAAGGGAAGGTGTGGAGACAGCACCTTGGGCTGTGTGTGCCTGCGTGGGACGGGAAAGCCAGAGCAGCTTGAGCCGTACGTGCTGGGAGGAAGGAACCGGCTGCGAGGAGCTGGTGGGAGGAGGAGGAGGAGGAGGAGAAAACTGGGTGTCAGCAAACGAGGCAGATTGAGAGCTGAGACGTGTTAGTGGTTGTGTTTGGGATACGATCAACGCTCCCTTGTGACTCGCACAGCCGGCAGGGGCCTGAGTGGTGCAAATAGAAAATGTGAAATTAGTGGGAATGGAGCTCCCCCATCCCCTTGTGCTGCGTGAGGCTGCAGGGGAGGGTGAGGCGGCCCTCCCAGGCCTTGCAAAACCCAGCATGGGTTCATCCAGCTGCCACAGGGTAGGAGGTGGGTGTGCTGGTGGGTGGCACAGGGCAGCCCCTGCTCCGGGGAGCTGGGCAATCCTTGGCTGATGGGTGTGCCAGCACAGCCCAACCCATGGAGCGCAGCCTCCTTTTCCTTTGGATACCTGTGGGTATGGCCTTGAGGGTTTGGTCCCCAAAGTCTCTGTCTGGAGACCTTCCCAGTGCAAGGGTTCAGAAACGTGCCACGTGTTTGGATGCTGGGCAGTGACTCGGCCTCAGCACCCTGGGGAAGGGGGAGCCGGGAGCACAGGGTGGGAAGAGGGGGGGCTTTCCGTCATCCACTCAAATCTCTTCTGTGGTAATTCATGAGTGTCCCTGGCACAGCTGTTCAGAGGGAGAGCAGTAATACAGGTCCAGCTGAGCGACGAAATTGCTTTCAGGGCTGTTGATTCCCAGCTTGGGGCTGTGTGGTCAGCCTGACTGCAGACTGGGGATTTTTAATTTATTTCTTCCCTCTCCTTTGCCCTGTTCCTTGCAGCCAGCAGAGATCAGTCACATGTAAAGCAGGCACAGACAGGATCTGTGAATCCTATCCCCCCTGTTGCCGTGCTCTGGGATAGATGGGCCATTTGGGCTCATTCATGAGACCCTGAAATCACTCACACAGCGCCTCGATGAAGGATTTGCAGCTCAGTTATGACCAGGCTGCCCTGATCACCCTTTTCCTGTAGCTCCTGTGCCTGCTGGGTGTGGGCTCTGCTCGGGGGCCGTTTCTCCTCTAGATGGTGCAGCTGCCTTTGGGCATCACCGAGGCACTGCCAGACCCCAACCCTGCGGCAGAACGGGGGGTGCAGCCAGCTCTGGGCTCTCCCCGTGGCCCCTTCCCAGCGTCTTGGCAGGATGGGACAGAGCCGAGGGACACAATCCGGCACCTGTCACCTGCCCGAGGCTCTGCGCCAGGTGCCTGTGGAGCAGCCTCGCTCTGCCAGCCGTGGGCACCGTGGCACTGAGGCGATGAGAAATCCGTCTCCTGCTATTCCCGGCCTCTCAGTCCTTGGCAGAGCATGTCCTGGCAGTGCCCGGGGGAGATGCTGGCAGAGCGCAGCGGAAGGCGGAGGAGAGGGGACAGATCTCGGCGGTGACCCCGTGCCTTGCGGCAATCCGGCGGGTTCCGTTCACGCCGGGCACAGCCCGGGCCGGCCGGGGGAGCTGAAATGCCACCGTAATCTTCTGTTGGAGCCGCCGGCCGCCTGCCATGCCCTGACTCATCCCCAGGACGGGAGGGATGCAGCTGCCAAAGCCGCGGGGCTGGGCAGGACAGCTCGGGTACACACAGAACCTCAGCTCCCACCTGCAGCTCAGCCTCTCCGCCCACCCCATGGCAGCCGGGAGGACACACACTGGGGTGCTCTTCTCCTCCAGGACCTGCTCCCTGTAGGAGCCATCTCCTTGCTGCAGATGGACATTTACGGCTTAGGGATTGCGTCAGGGCAGTGAGCTCGGCTGGGTTTGGCAGCCCCCCTGAGCCAAGCAGGTTGGATTTGGGATCCTGCAGACAGGGGAATCCTGGGCAGCTCTGCCTGCGATACTCCCCACTTGTTTAGCCTAAACCCGAATAAATACGAGCCTAATGATTTGAGTGAAACAATAGGAGGCATTCCAGCACAAAGAAAGCTTTCCTCCTATGAAGCTTTGCTGGCAAGCTTTAGAGCCTGTATTTTAGATAAATGTTATGGGTGCATTCAAAAACACACCATATGTTCTCCCGCAGATCTTTCTGGGAGTTGCTGTGGTGTGGCTCTGACTGGATCCCCTCCTCCCGGTGCCAGGGTGGGTTTTGCCGTGTGCTGCCCATGGAAGCAGGACCAGAGCCCTGTGCCCTCCTGAAGAGCCCACACGAGGGACTCCTCACGCCCAACAGCACGAATTTCTGGAAGTCTCTGCTGTGAGCACGAGTTGCATGAGAAACTCTTATTTTTGTTGGAGAGCTGATTAATTTGCTGATGACCTGCCCTGCATCCCTGCCACGATCCCCACCACCCTTCCAGCTGCAGCATCAGCCTGTTTTTTGCCAAGCAGCCCCAAAGCTGACGGCAGCAGGCTTTGGGATGGCTCAGTTCCCCACGACCGCTGTAGGTGGCACTCCGGCCCCGCCGCCCTCCCGGCTGCCAGCGCTGGTGCTGGCAGGGAGTCAGGGGATGAGCTCTTAAGTTTACAGCAGATTTTCCCTTCTGACAGATTACTGCTTCATTTGTAAGAGGAGAACTTCTCATTAAGTACATTTTTGACATTTTGTTGAGAGGGGGGGAAAAAAATAAACTCCTCGTGTAGCCGAGCGTGCCGGAGCGTGAGCGCGGCTCAGGCTGTGCCAGTTTGGGGGCTGGGGTTGAGTTATTTTCTTTTTTGCTTTGGCATCAAAGTCCCTTTCCATAATTATTCACTTCTGAGCACAATTGCTGTGGGTGGGAGACAGGCACACGCCAAAGAGAACCCAGCTGAAAAGACAGGAGGGCTTGGAGGTGGCAGCTCCCTGTTCCGGCAGCGCTCGGATTTCAGTGCTAATCCAATCAGGTTTGATTCGAGTGCGTTTTCAAGGCAAATCCGAATCTAACGGTTCTTATCATTGCTCTGGGCTCTGTGGGAGTGCCTGGGCATGCCAGGCTTTGGCTGCATCCAGGGCTTGGGGTCCCTGGTTCTGCCAGGGACCTGTGGCTGCCTATTGGGGACCTGGGGACATCCCCGGGCAGACCCAGCTTGCCTTGGGCAAAGGTCTGCCCTCACCAGGTTCGCTTTGCAGCATTCCCTAAAGGACAGAACAACAACTAATTTTAGAGTTAATTATGCAAATCAGCCTTGATGGAAACTCAGGAGTGAGGTTATTATCACTCTCCTTTTTTTCCCACGGTGTGGAATAGCCCTTTTGGAAAATCCTTCTTCTTGCAGAGCCACAAATGTTTTTTTCTTCCTGGGTTTCTTTCAAGTGAAGAAAATGCTGAGCGAGGCTGTTGCCATAAGCTCCCAGGACATTTTCATTGATCCAAATCAAAGAGCAAGCATCAAAAAGCACCGGGTGACGTTACGGAGGCATTTTAATTATGAAAAGTGTTGCAAGCAGCTTAAAGAAAGCAAGTGCCTCACGAGAGGAAAAGCATTTCACTTCTTTTCCCTCAGAAAACACTTTTTCTCATTATCCAAGAGCTGAAACCATTCGCTCCTCAGGGGCAAGGACCACGCTGGCCTTTTCCAGCTCATGCTGAGCACAACAGTGTCAACAAAATTGTGTTGGAGTGCCCTGAGATTTTTCTCTCCTGCACTAATTGCCACTCCAGCCCTGACTCTTCCCACCCCCTGTGCACACACAGGTATAAACTGCCTTGCTGCTGCTGCTTTGCCACCCCAGTGATGCCCAGTGCTCCTGCAAAGATCCCTGCTCAAGTGTTTTCTTCAAGAAACACTTCTGAATGAGCTTTGAAAAGCGTTTGGAAACCTGGCTTTCCTTATATCAACAGCTGTGGATGGAGATACCCTGTTCCTCTCGCTGCTCCCTCCCTGTCTGCCTTTCAAAGCTGGGATAAACCCTTGCCTACTGCTGCTTCAGACCCTTCCCTTCCCTCTGCTGGACCCTGGGGACATTGGCCTGGGAGGTGACACGGGCTGGAGGTGCAGCCCCAAGTGGCAACGGGCTCGGGATCCTCCCCAGGTGACCCAGCTCTCCCTGGCACTGCCCGGTTGTGGCTCCCCTGTCTCAGAGGCTGCTGGCTCTGGGCAGAGATCAGATCTTTGTCCCCTGGGGAGTGACACTCTCCTGCCTGAGAAAATCAGATTATGTCATCTTTTATCCCTGGCAGCTCCAAGTGTTACCGCTCCTTGTTTTAGGGAAGGAGTCTTGTAGACAGAGCCAATCCTATTGATGCTTTTCCCTGCGAGATGATCTTAGGGCTGAGGGCTAAAAGCATCCATGAGGAGCTGCTTTAAGACTTGGTCACCCCCTCACACCCAGGACCATCACTGCAGACATGAGGGGGGGACAAAAAGGACCTGCTTGCCTCCCAAGGAGAAAGTTGGGAGACTCAAGCGTGGCTGTTACACCCCGAGAGAGGCTGAGTGGGCCCAGTGAAGGGTGTCAGGGTTTCTCTGGCGAGGGCGGGATGCACTCAGCTCCCAGCAGATGGTACTCCCATCTCCCTGCACTCGATGGGATGGTGGGAGAAGTTATTATGAAAGACTGCTGTGACATTCACAGCACAGATCTGCCAACTGGTGTCTCGGGGAGACGGAGGGAGCACATTGCTGTGCTGCATAAATTGGTGCAGAGATATATCTGGTGCTGTGCTTCGTGGCAGGGTGGGAAGGAGCCTTCTGCTGGCAGGGGAATGGGGTGCCCAGTCAGAGCCCTGCTCAGGGCTGGCACTGAGACCCCACAGAGGCACTTGATGTTCCTGTGGGTGCCTTTTTGCCATGGGGATGTTCGTAATTGCTAAAACTGGTCCTTCTGTGACAGCGTCTCAGAGCAATGCAGCGCTCCCCACACAGTGTCCCCTCCCGGTGTCCCCCCCAGTTTTCAGCTCCATGGACCATTGCAGATGCCCTGTCCCAGTTGTGGCTGAAGGTCCTGTGGAGCCACATGGATCCTCCATCCCGTGGGCCCATCCCACAGGAGCAAGGGCTGTCTATCCCTCAGCACCAGCCCTGCCAGCTGGGTCAGAAGGGAGCTGTGCTCTTGCTTTCTCTGTGTCCTGGAGTTACCATTTCTGCTTTCTGGACAGAAAGCAAAACAAAACTCAGACAATCCCAGCCCCAGCTCAGCTTTAGGTAGGGTTTATTTCCCTGCTTTTTCCATCTCTTTGCTTTCAGGGTCAGTTCCCCTCCACAGCTCGGACAACAGAGCAGAAGCCCCACAACAATCCTCCTTTTTTTTGTTTGCTACTTGTTAATTATTTCATTAGCTCCCTCTGCATCTTGACAGGGGGTTTAATTTTCCATGGCAACTGCATCCACGAGATCTCCCCACTCAGGAACCCACACTGTGGGGTGCCAGGGGGCTCCAAGCAGCCAAATCCCCCATCCTACAAATAAAAGTGGGCACCAGCAAGTTGTGCCCTCGGGGGAACTTTTCCCACTGGCACAGCAGCAGCAGGAGGATCCATCCCTGAGCTGCCTGTGGGCTCTGTGGGGCAGGGGTGTTCCCAGCTGGATTGATGCCTTCCCTGTGGTGTCTCGGCAGCTGGGAAGCATCAGCCTGGGAGGAGGAACTCAGCCTGTGCACACAAGCAGCCAACAAAAACGAACGCCCACCAGGATGACTTTCATACCTACAAATTATCTCTGCCGTGGAGCTGCGATTAAATAAACCCTGCCACCACCACAGCAGAGGAGCAGCAGGGAAACCTGCGCAGCTCCCACCCCTGGATGCCTCCTGTCCTTGTCCCTGAGCAGCTCCTCTGCACCCAAATTCTTTGTTCTTCCTCCAGGATGAGGAGGCTGACCCCTCCAAGCACAGCAAGGGGGGCTGTGCATGTTTTGGGCTGATGTGGGGTTGTGTTTAATTCTTCAGGGGGTTTTCTGAGGGGGATTGGGAAGGAATTCATCCTGCAAGTTGTAATTCCCTAAATCTACAGCCATAAAATGTGATGTAAAAGGGCCTGATCCTGCCCTCACTGGCTTGTAGAGAAGAAACAACTCAGCATCTGCAACTGGGGCTGATTTCTAACCCATTTTCCTATCCCAGCAGGAAAATCCCAGTTTCTGGCCATTCACTGAGATCTCCTGAGTGGTGGCACCCACTGTCCCAGGGTACCCAAAATAGCTCCCTGCACCAAAACCCCAAAGGAGGAGATGGGGATGGGGCTCTCAGTGGAGGGGCTGGGGAAGCTCAGGGGATCCTGGGACTCTGTGGGGTGGGATGTGAGCCTGGCTGCCTTGTCTGCCCAGTCTGGTGAGGCAGAACCCCTCAAACTTCCCCTTGTCTTTTGATGGATCCTTTTCTCCCTTCTCAAACAACTGCAGTGTTAGGAGAGCTCCAGACACCCTAAATCAGCTCAGGGGCATGCTGGAGCAGAGGCAAACTCCCCCAGGGGCATGGCAGGGGAAGAGGCATTTGGGGCCAAACTCACTGCAGGCTTTTAGGAAGCAATAATTAGCTCTCTGTTTTTCACCAGGAACTTCTCCTCCTCCTCCCTGTCCTCTCCTGACAGGACAATGTGTCATCACCAGAAGATGCAGCATCATTTCCATAACACGAGAAAATAAAATAGCTGCTATTCATCAGCAGGCTTTGTGCTAATAGCCCATGCCCTTTAAAGTGGGAGCATGGCCGGGGCTGTTCCTGCTTCCAGCTTGTGGGATAAAGGATCTCTGCGCAATCCTATGATAACCTCTTTCATCTGACACCCTCCAAGTGCTTTTGGACATAAATTAATTAGGCCTCACAACACCCTGTTGGGTTCCAGCTCACCCAAGGGTTTTCATTGTGTGTTCAAACAGTTCATCCTATCTTTGTGGTGCTGTTTTTCGGCTGCCCAAGGGTCACAGCCAGCTGAGGGGTGAGCAATTATTTCTGGGAATCCTGGCAGGGCTGGGCTGCCCTCAGAGTTAATCATGGAATGGTTTGGGTTGGAAGGGACATTAAACCCATCCAGTGCCACCTCTGCCATGGGCAGGGACACCTCCCACTGTCCCAGGTTGCTCCAAGCCCCAATGTCCAGCCTGGCCTTGGACACTGCCAGGGATCCAGGGGCAGCCACAGCTGCTCTGGGCACCCTGTGCCAGGGCCTCCCCACCCTCACAGGGAAGGATTTTTCCCCAGTATCCCATCTAAACCTACTCTCTTTTTGAGAGGCTGGGCAGGCCCTTGCAGGATTTTTGATGTGCAGGGATTTGCCGTGAGCCTGCGAGAGGAGAGGAGGGGCAGGAGCTGCCTGTGTGGAGACTGTGACGCTGGGGATGTGGAGTGGCTCATCAGTGGCTTCAGAGTCCTAATTAGATCTCTTTAATGAGCACCCACAGCATTATCAGGGGTTCCTCTGGGGCTAAGAGGCGGTCCAGGCTCTTTTCATTACTCCTGACTCTTAATTTTCGTGTCTGTGCTGATTCTTGTAGTTCCCCTTCCTCCCTTGCCGCAAAGGACTCCTTACCAGGAAACACTTCCTCTCTGCTCCTTGCACAAGTTTTTTCCTTCTTTTTCCCCCCCAGATCTCAAAGAGAGAGACAGAGCAGGTAGAATCTGCCCACCTGCAACACCCAAAACCAGCGAGTTAGGTCGGGAGGGTTGAGCTTTCCAGAGGAAACACAGGAAGGTGGTTGGGATGGAGAGCCCATCTCCCACTCCCACAGGGAGCCAAGGAGACTTCAGGAGCATCAGGGGCAGATTCCCTGCAGGCACTGGCTGTGCTCACAGCCAGCCCAGGGAACAGTCACACCTCACCCAGGAGCTTCCTGCACCTCTCCAGTGCGGGAATTGCCTCGCGATGGTCCCTGAACTCTTCGCTGCTCAGCACCCCAGGAAGGGAAGCGGTGAGAGCCACCCCAAACGCCCTTTTCCCCATCCTCTCCTCCGTGCAGGCACAGGCAGGACTGGCTCACCAGCATAAGCGTCTCGGAGGGGTTTTAATTCCATTTTTGGGGTTTCCTGGCCAGGGAGGGGGCACTGCCGCAGACATGAAAGCCCGGAGGCATTCAGAAGGAAGGAGGAGAGGAGGAGGCTGCACGCTGCGAGAGGCAGCCCCGGCTCTTAGCGCTGCCCCGGCCGCCTTTGAACGCGGCCAGCGAAGGCGTTTGATCTCCAGCCGAGCCCTCGGTGTTTCTGTGATCGGGGTGAGACCTCTCCTGCCCGGGAGCCGCCTCTCGGGAAGCTTTTCCCCAGGAAGAGGCTTTAAACTCCCTTCCTGCGGGCTGACCTTCGCACTGGGGAGGGGGAAAAGCCTTTGAGGGCATTTCTGCTGCTGGGATGAGAGGACAGAGGATCTCCTCCCTCAGCAGGAGGGGCTGGGGGCTCTGTGTGCCCCAAAACGGGGTCTCTGCAGGGCACTGAGAGGCTTTGGCCGTGTCCTGGCAGGGCAGCGATGATTCCAGTGGCCCTATCCTAAAGAAAAGGACCAAGCCAGCCTCAGGGGCAGAGCCTGCTGTGGGTGGTTGGGGAAACTGAGGCACAGAGATACCCTGAGCCTTGCAAAGCTCTTCACTTAAGCGCTCAAGCACGGGTTTAAGTTAAGCTCAAGCCTGGAGTTCCACACCTGAACCATCCTCCGACGTTTTCCACAGGTTTTTTTTCCCCCCCTTGACTGAAGCAAAAAGGGTTTTCAAAAGCCGGGCTTGGTCCTTGAAGTGACACGTAATTGAAGGCGGTAATTAAAGACACAGCCGAGCGCTGAGTGAGAAAAGGGAAAAAGAAAGGAAAAGTGCCGGTTGCAATTTTACAATTTAATCAGGTTTGCTTGCTCTCTTAACGGGGAGCTGGCAGGCAGACCCTGGGGGCACACGAGACTTTCTGATGTTTCTGGGATCCAGCAGGAAAACTGCGCAGCTCTGCCGCACATTAAAAGGCAGAGATTAGCAAAAGGCCTATTTTAATATAATTTTCCCACCCCCCCGGAGAACGGGGGAGCTTCTTGAAGCAGAAACGCTCAATAATTAAAAAAGCAAAAAAAGAGGGGGGAAAAAGTGTTGATATGGAAAGTGTGTGAAAATAGATCTCTGCTGACTTCCCCCCTCTGAGATATCATTGCCTGGCAATATTTTCAGTTTCTCTAATAAGAGAGCTCCGGTTGGTGGCTTTGGCAGCGCTGGGAGGTGGGAAGCAAGGATTTGAGGGCAGGATTGTGTGTCCCAAAAGCCACCTGAGCAGTGGGTCGAGGTTGGGGGGGTC